>NW_026117699.1:0-27259 GCF_001640805.2 Lates calcarifer
GTGATTGTGCTCTACATCTAAATCGTACTCTAAAGAGTACGTTAACCAATAATTTTATGCATTAAAAAAAAAAAATCATATTACAGTAAATTGCTCCGAGAGAACAATAGACGCTTACAGCAGTGACTGGAGTCTAAGTTTAGCAGACTACCTCTCACCACATGTTGATGTTGACTCATTAACTGCTGGCATACCTGATGGGTAAACCTGTTCTCTGTGGTTCCCTGTTTTCAAGCATCAGGTTTGTGGCAGCTGGCAGAATGACTGTGCAGCCCTGTCTGCTCATAATAATCTTATCAAAGCACTGCTGAGGTCTGACCTGAGGGCTCACTTATCAACATGGTCAGGGAGCATTTGTTTAAAGTTAGATATGTGCAGAATAGTGAAGGTTTAAAGGCAAATGTTGTGGCTTAAGGAATCTGTTTTGACCAAAAATATCTTATGGAACTTATTGATGTTTAGATATTTTCCAGGAAAGCTACATCCAACCACATAAGACTACAAACAAACAGTGTCTGATTGTATCTACATCCAGTAAATGTACCATACTTGGACAAATCTGTGTGCCAGACGTTGTGCCTCTGTCCTCTGATTTAATTTTAGTCCCCATTGTCAGTCAGAGGCAGAGCTCTGTGCTTCCCCAGCTGCCGCTTACATAATGTTAGCCAAGGACTACCACAGTTTAGAGAGCAGAGGGGGAAACTCAGGCGGGAATTGAACGCAGACAATACTGAACGAGGCCAGATTACAATGTTTACATAAGGGATGTTTTCCTTCCACTTGGCTGGGATGATGCAGATGATGGTGCTCCAGAAATAGGTCTGGAGGGAAGGAAGATGGGATGCTGCACACACTATATTTAACCCACGGAGGAGTGCACAGACAAGCCTGTTAATGCACAGTGGAGGGTACGGCTCTGACAGTCAGTTTGAAATATTTGCTTTTCATGTAGCGCAGGCCGGCTTTTGGTTACTAATATCCTGTGGTTAATATTCACAGGGATGCTCAGTGTGTGTACACTGGTGCATAGTGGGCAGCAGTGAATATTACATTCAAGGACATATCAGTTTAATGTCTTTTAAGAGAGGTGGAGGAGAGATGCCTGATAGCTTTCCTTCTGGTTAACCTCATCAGCACAGTGCACTGTGGCATTACATGGTTCATTAGGTTGTGTTGCTCCGGTTTAGACATGCCATTGTGAATTTCTTTACAGACAGATAAAAAATATAGAAACAAAAGCCAGGTAAGTAGTAGAATAAGTAAGATAAGTGGATGGTCTCGTCCTACACCCAAAACTTTGTAATTTACAAATTGAATGATGTCCAATAGAGCACCAAAACCATCATAAGCAGATTTTCACTGTGGAGGAAGCATTCATTAACTTAAGTGCATCATAGTTAAATGTGTATTGCAATTTGAGATAAATGGTGACAGCTTTTCAACACTACCTGCTGGCATATTTGCCAAAATTGTATTATATGTACAGTGCTTAGTGATTTCGCAACATATGACGGCTCCATGATGGCAGTGATATACAATGGATGTCTGCTGGGATGGATTGCCACTGACCACCTTCATCTGTCACATGGGATTCAAAGGAGCAAATCATGTCTGTATCACATGGAGCAGAAAATCTTTGTCATATTGCTCAGTTTGATTTGAAAATGTGTGTTGCAGTCCTGACTGCATCACTGTCAACAGTTTTCAAAGGAACAGACAGATGTAACCCTGTAGTGCACTAATGCACTCCGTGTGATCTAATAGCTTTTTGCTTTAATAGCTTTTTTTGCTATTAGCAAATTTGTGCCTATTCTGACATACTAAAACCAACTGATGCCAGGCTGTGATGAATTTACCCATGACAAAGTCAGCTCTGAAAATATGAAAATTACTACTTTTGGATTAAATTCTTCAGCTTTGTAAACACACTTGCATACACACACACACACATATTCTTTGGATAACGCTGTAAAAAAGAAAAAAAAAAACTCTTTGTGCATATAGTGCTTGAGGGAGCCGCAGCAGCACTGCAGGAGCTGTGGGCCGCATCCTAATAAACTGAGATGACTGCAGTGGGAGCTGTGAACAGCAGACATAACACAAACATCACAATTACATAATCCCTAAATTTGCAATTCAGCCTGAAATTCTATGATGCATCCCTGAAAGTTTAACTTTAAAATACTTGTTAATGTCATGAGCTATTATTTATAGAGTTCTTAAATAAATACATGTATGATCATTTATATATAATGTGATTTCCTAATAGTAAAAAAAAAAAAAAAACTGTGAAAGGAGTATGAAAGTAGCCAATTACATTTCCAAAAAAGCAACAAAAAATCTTTTCCATGTTGTAGCATGTAACACAGTTAAGTGATATTCAGTTCTGCAGTGGTGCCAGATGATGGAAAATAATGCAATCAGACTGAAGATCTATCCTCATGTGTTATATATTAGCCTTGAATTTCCAGAGAAATTGAAAGTCGTCCTTGCAAGCCATGAGGATCATTTTAGCTCAAAGTGATTCCTAAAGCATGAGCTGGTGATGAAGTCCCCCATAGCCTGTGACACTGAATGAAATATTATGATATATGAAACCCAGCAGCAGCCTGGTGTCCACCACCTGAGTGTTTCACATCTTTGTAAAAGCGACTTTGATTCAGACATGATTGATGTCGTTTGTTTTGCATCTTGTTGCCAAAATGAGTTATTGCTTCCGCATCACCGTAAAAACGATTCTAGATGGCTGCTGTGGAAATGGACCTGCTGTGTGCTCTGTAAGATGGGGACTTCCTCCTTGCTGTTACCTTGTTAGTTAATTTATGATCCCCATCCTATTTCTTTCACAATTAGAGATGATTGATTACAAATTCAACCCGATGCCTTGTATTAGTGCCATAGTGCTTAACATTAGTCTGTCCTCCTGGAGGACGACAGGGTGGATGTGAGAGAGGTTACCAATCATGACTGTGGCAGGTCCTTCTAGTACAAAGTGGAGGGTTTGGTGTTAAATTACCCCTGGTGCTTGACAGATGTTTGAGTGTGTCTGCTGATTAAGGTTTCCCGCTGACCTCGTTGGACCTTAACAAGCATGTAGAGAAGAGCACCTCAGCGCTGTTCCCCTCAGGGGGGTCGACATTGCTATTTTTGAGTTTCCTTAATTAAGTGGAGTAACTATTTGTGAGATTTATCGTTTTGGAAATAAGCAGGGAGACGTGTTTTCCCCGCAGGCATGATGGTGTGAGGCCGCTGCATGAGGCAGCCTGGACAAACATGATGGAGGAGGCTGCCAGCCAGCTCGAGCGAGACCATGTGCACAGTGTCTATGACAAGATTGCTCCATATTTCAATGACAGCCGCTATAAAGCCTGGCCAAAGGTACGACAGTTCCTACTGGACCTGGAGGCAGGAAGCATTGTCGCTGACATTGGTGAGTGTCACCTCCAGAAGTATTGTAATCTTGACTGTCACATGACACCAGATTATTCACACATGATTTGCGTTTCTGCCATTTTTTTTTTTTTTTTTTTGGAAACACAAGATGTAATTCTAAAACTTGCTTCCGTTCATCAGACCACTTACTATTCTTAATCCGTCTCTAGTGTTTTAAATGACTGCCTTGTCCTTGGCAGGTTGTGGCAATGGCAAGTATCTCCACATCAACAAGGAGGTGTTCAAGCTGGGGTGCGATGTTTGTCGCCCCCTGGTGGACTTTGCCTGGAGCCAAGGACACGAGGTTCAGATGTGTGACGGGCTGCATTTGCCTTACAGAGATGGCTGCTTCGACGCTGTGCTATCTATTGCAGGTAATACACACACACACACACACACACACACACACACAAACAGTTAAAGCGATGTTTGGATGTTGTTGATTCCTCTCACTCAGTAACAAATCACTGCCTTCAAATGCATGAAGCTCAACTGATGCAGCTGCCACTCACCTCAAATTAAATGAACTCATAATAATGACAAACCCCAGTTTACCTTGAGCTTGTGTTACTGAGCCTACACTGAAATAATTGATGTGTGTCCTCCAACAAGAGTGTAATTAGGACCAAAGATGACAGCAGACACCCACGCTATTAATTTATCTTGTGCGCCATACACAGTGTACATAATGTGTTTGTTGACTGCAAGTGCTGAATGTGACACAGCATCATGCCTACTCACCATCCCACTTAATTCTGACAAATTAATATTTTTGTCACAGTCATCCATCATTTGTCCACCAAAGAGCGTCGTATTCGAGCAATAAAGGAGATGGCTCGCACCCTGCGAGTGGGCGGACGCATCATGATCTATGTGTGGGCCATGGAGCAGAAACGTCGTAAATTTGAGAAACAGGACATTTTTGTTCCCTGGAACCCCAACCCTCAGTCGTCCTCCGGCTTCAGCAGGGAGCATGCCAAACCCAGAAGGAGGGCCACAGCGCAGAGTGTGAGCGAAGCCATAGACAACACTGACAAGCACAGGAAGGTTAGAAGCACATCCTCCGTTGCGGACGAAGAAGACCTGACCTGCACCACGCCGCAGCAGAGGACTCAGAGACTGTGGTTCTTCTCCAGGTCTCTGGATTCTGTGTTTGACTTTGGAAGTTTAGCCATCTCCCGGTCGTCCTCCAGAGACTTGAGCACTTTATCTTCACCCACAGGTGAAAATGAGGGGAACAAGGCGACCCACCGTGGGAGAGGACGAGGGCTCATCAAGCAGGTCTCCAGCTTCTTTTCCCCTCCGTCTGTTATCGGATCAGAGGAGGACGTCTTTGACTCGGTCACAGACCTGCACAAGGGACAAAACGGTTCTGGAGGCAGCAGCAGCAACAATAACAACAACACCCCTAACAGCAACGGCACAGAAAACCAGAGTGCCTCAGTATCTTTAACCCAGGAGTGTGGCTCTCTGGCCCTGCCAGATCTGGTGCCTTTCCAGAAAGAGCACCTGAAGCAGTCTGGAGACGAAAGTGATGGAGGGCCACCGGGAAAAGAGCTGCAGGAAAGCACACAGAGTCCTCAGGGGAGCGAGGGACAGGTGGAAGGCTCCTGCCTGAGGTACTATCACGTCTTCAGGGAAGGAGAGCTGGCAGAGCTGATAGAGAATTATGTCGAAGAGCTTCATGTCAAACAAACCTACTTTGATCACGCCAACTGGTGTGTGGTGGCAGAGAAGGTTCAGTTGTGGAAAATCTGATTTTAAAATACGTTTGATTTTACTTTGCATCAACTCTGCCTCAAGTTTTAGCACTGAATCACACATTTGATGATTATTAACTTCTTGTAACTGAAAAGTATGTAAAGGTACAGATGTAGCCATTGTTGAAGTTAACACTAAACACTAAAGTAAACCACTCCACTGATCCAAGGCTCTACATAACTGTTTGGAAATTGTTATTTTTAGTTTTAAGTTAAGTAGTCTGTGTGACAGACTGATCCATATCTAGCATTATATGTATGTTTTTGCACATAGGATGGCAGTGTTCAACAATGGCTACCACTGTATATTACACCATGTTTTTAAAGTATTTATTCAATTTCAATACATGGAACCAACAAGCAGTATCCAGATATCCAGTGTATGTTCCCTTTTAGTGTCAAGAATTTGTTTTAATCATCAAGCTCCAAGATTTTAACTCTTTTAAAAGATCATTCCTGCGAGGGAGATGTTAAGAAATTGGACTTTTATAATATCAGCAAAAGGGGAATTTGTGAGACTACAGTAGAATCTTCCATCTGCTCTTATATGTTTTAATGCATTGATTTCAGTGGAAAATTCTTGAGTTTATTCTTGTCTGCCTGTTTTACAATTGCACGTTCCTTAACTCTAAATTCAAGGAGCTAAACTTGCAGCAAGTATCTGTTATGTACTTTTTGGTGGGACTTTCTGTAAACTGCTCATGTGTAATTTATCATAAACACTATTAGAAAAGAGCTCAAATTCGTGCAGAATATCTTCCAAAACATTCGTGACATTTGCTTGTTGTGTTTTACTCTCCCAAGTGTTTCAAAGAACGTGTTGCCAGTATGTGCGTGTGTGCTTGATGTTGACATTTGTAATAGTTATGTATTGTCTTGTAACAAGCTGAATATACCACTAGTATGTTTCAGCAAATCAACTGCCTCATATACTGTGAATAAACATTGCACTGTACCACAAATATGTCGCTGCTTGATGTCAGTGGATGACAAATATAGATGAAACTTGAAACATACTGGCGAATCTATCCATTGTGCCAAGGATGGTGCATATCTTTATCAGTACAGTATGTGTGGACCAACTGTGTTTGTTCTTAAGTAACAGTGGTACCTTAATGTCTAATGTGACCTGATGTAAATGCTTTTAAGTTTGACTTTGTTTTTCCTTATTAAATATTTTGGTCATGAATGTTGTTGTGCTGCATTCGCTGACATTATATATTGTGACGCATGTAATAATTTGGTAACATGTGTGACAGCCATGCAGTGTATTGTTCAGTATATTTAAAGTCACAGAAATAATTGCTACTACAGAAGAAACTACACAGTATTTTGATGAGGTAAACAGCAAGTTCAACATCCTCTTAAGTCACTCTTCAGCCAGTGTACCACATACTGTACTAAAGAGTCACATTCCAAATTACAGTAACCTCGCTTGATATACTGAGGGGTTGACTTAGCACATACAGAATGTTGGTTTGCTGCAAATATCTTATGCCAGTATACCATTGTTCAAAAACAAGTGCAAGAGGTAGTTTCAAAATCTAGAATTACATAATTTGTGTAAAATATTATATAAAACTTTTAAGTCCATTGTCTCCATGATCCTTTTCAGAATTCTTGACAGAAATTAAATGCTGTTGCATGTTCAGCATATAAATATATAGTATAGAAGTAGTGGTTCACATTATATGTTTTTTCCCCCTAAAATGAATACTGGCCCCCGAAAGATCAGTATCAGTTTGGCTTTGAGGATCCTCTTGATTCAGGAGATGATGATTTTACATTCCACACTCCCTCCAAACCTGGAATAAAAACATGAATAATCACATTAATGACTTATATTCAATTTTTAAAAAAAGAGGTGACATTTGGTTTATGTAACTGTTTCTGTGTTGAAATGGGTTGTTTGGCAACACGTTTAAACACCTGCGTTTCCTTTACCTGAGCTGCTGCTCTGTGGACAATAGAGTGTCTGAGCGCCAGTTTGTCGATGTCTCTTGAATATCCTCCTCCAATGACAGCAGCGACAGGAACGCCTCTGCTCACCACAGTCTTCATCACATACAGATCTCTCTGATACAGCCCTGGGAGACACTTAACAGTCAACCAAAAAGTCTAGAAATGATTTATGGATAGAGATACTTGTGTGTACAGTTACCGCTCACCTTGGTCGGTCAGACGGAGCCTCCCGAGTTCATCCTCCCAATGAGGGTCGACACCTGCGTCATACAGGACCAGGTCTGGACGAAAAGTCTCAAGCAGCCAGGGAAGGTGGGCTTCCACTGTTGAGACACCATGAAATGTTAGTTCATTCATAGTAAAATTAAATACTGCTTAATACAGTAAAGTAGTTTTATGTGATCATCTCCTCTGAACCTAGCTAAAAGAAAACAGATAAATATCTATTATATAGATTTTAGTAATTGACAATAAGATAAAGTGACTTGACTGCAACACTATTTGGCTGTAAACATATCACATTTATACTTATGGCCTCTGTTGACATGCCTGTGGAGAGGTACTCCTTGTCTTCCAGCCCGTCCTCCACACTGATATCTAGGTCACTCTGTTGTTTACGGAGGGGGAAGTTTTTCCCACAATGCACTGAGAATGTAAACACACACGGCTCCTCTTTAAATATGAAAGCTGTGCCGTCACCCTGTTGGATGCAAAAGATGGATGTTTTAGTATTTACTAAAATGACAAAACCTTTAGGAAAAGTGTTATACTGGTACTTGAAACTCCACCTGATGCACATCTAGATCCACAATCAGAACCTTCCTCTTGGATGAAGAGCTGCCCATCAGGTATTTGGCTGCAACTGCTAAGTCATTGAGGAGACAAAACCCTGAACCATAACTTGGAAAAGCATGATGCGTTCCTCCTGCCGTACTGCAGGCCAGGCCCCTGTGCAGAGCTACTTCAGCAGCTAGAACGGTCCCACCTGTCAACAAGAGACAAGGTGAAACAACTCCTGTAAGCTCTCCAGGGCATGCAGCTGTCAAGCCACCTGTGACGCGGACCTCCTCCTCACCGGTTTCATATCGACAGCGTCTCACTATTCCCTCACTCCAGGAGAAACCTGTCCTTCTTTGCTCTTGCTCATTTGTCTTCCCACTTATGAAGTTGTTCAAGTATTCCTCAGTGTGCACACAGCTCAGTAACTCCTTAGAGGCGATTTCAGGGACCCACACCTACTGTGAAGAAAGAAATTCACATTAACAGGAAAATGTACAACTGCTACTGATAATATCAGTCAGTCTTGTGACCAACAATGATCTCTCAATATCAATTAATCTATTGCTGGTTTTCCTAATTGACCGCAAAATGACAGAATATTAAGAGCTGTCCAAAGTCAGTAAAAATAGAGCCTGAGTTAACATCTTCAAATGTTTTTATGTTTAATTTACAGAGACATAAAAACAGGGGGAAGCAGCGTAGTCACTGAGAAACTGTAGTCAATTAATGGACTAATCAAGAATATTGTCAATACCTTCTCACTTAATAATACTGACATATGATAATAACCATCACAACTGTATTTTATACTGAAATTTTAAATGAGTAACTCACCTGTTTCTCTGTAATGACTTGGTCTTTGATTAAAAAGTGGAAAACCCGCGGGAACTTGCCCATAGGAAACCTGTGGTTGGGTGGGAGGTCACACACGTAGTCGTTGTGATGAACTATGGGAAGACCGCTGGATTCATGCCTCACCTGCGAGGTGAACAGGTGTAACTGTAAGGTCAGTTTAAATGCACCGTGTTTGAAATGTTCGAGAGAAAAACAAAACAAACCATAAGTTTATTTTATTCCAACAATCATTTCTTACTATTTCGGCATGAAAACATCTGCAGGAGGTGAGAGCTGCACCGAGCGGCCGTCCGACTTTTATTCGAGGTCTGCGAGAAAATATTTGCTTTATGCAAGTCATTTCTCTGACAAACATTAATCCTAAATGACAGTCACTGACAGAAGACGGAGAAACGCGACTTTTTGCTCAGTTTACTGTTATGAAACGAGGCAGCACAGCGCTGAAGGTGTTCTGTTTATTGACGGATGTTAGAGTGCGACTGTGTTTCTCATCCATAATGCTGCCACCCTCTGGCGTGGAGTGGAAATAACACAGAGCTGGTGTCATGGTTGTTTACCACCATCTACTGACTTGGAATGAAAGCTGTTGATGCACAGCATGAGAGTCAAAGTTATTTTATCAGTTACATGTATTTCATGAACGAGTGAATCATTTAATACATAATAAGAAACAAAGAAATGATATTTTTGTGAATATTATAAGATACTGTAAGTAAGAAAAACTATCAACAGGCTATGAAAGTCTGTGATGTGGTATGTCTCAGAAAAGTGTGAAAAACATCTGGCAATCAAAAGTTATTTCAGAACCAAGAGAGGCCTTTTTTGCCTGTAAGGCCTGACAATGTCTGACTCACTGGATCATGACTTCATCACTATTCTCTTTTTATTCATAAAACACCAAAGCATTTGTCTGTCTCTTCTATTTCAAGAAAATTTCATTTAAACATAGGACACAATAAGCTTTCATTTTTTGAGCATATGCAAGTGATTCAACAATTGAAATAACAATACTACTAATAATGACAGATAGAGATTAGGATATGTGTATATGTACTGTGTGTGTTTATGTAAAATGTATGTACATATTTTTATATAATGTGTAAAATATATAGTAGATATAAATGGGCAAAACACATACGTTATTATTGGTATTAGTGGCCATTCGAAGCTCTTTGATGATGAGCTTTTTGTTTGTGGAAGGGGTCATGATGTTGCTGCGTCCAGCTTTATTCTGCATCTTTTTTTTTTCTGATGCCTCTGGTGTATCTTCTTTCTCATCCCGTGAGCTGCATCTGTTGAGGCAAGCAGCTCAGATTCTTGTTTGTCAGAGTCAGGATGGCAGAACACACTGTTTAAGATGCAGGCCCATCTAAACCAGAATACACATTCTTTTTATAATTCTTTCTGAGAGGAAAGCCGGGATGAGTGGAGACCTTTTTATATTTATAATTCATGAAGCTCTTTTCATTCTGATCTCTTTTTTCCCTCTTGATTCATCAGTGATGAGAGCTTCTTTTAGAATTTTCAACTTTCAACCTTTGACAAATTGCTCATCCTTTCTGGTGTAGAGTAGTTGTTTTTCCTCTCCATTCACCAGATTTTCACTCTGATGTTTGTTTGCACCCTGACCATCTTTATCCTCTCCGCCTCCGTCCTCCTCTGCAGCCGTCACTGTCAGCTCCCTCCCTGTGTGCTGTGGCTGAGGTGGTTAATCACACTGACAGAAGATCATCTCTGGTGTCACACTGAAATCATGTCAGACTCAGAGCCTGAGAGATTTACTGTCTTCACCCCCACATGTTACAGTTTAAAGTGACAAGTGACTCTGTGGAAGGGTAAGTGATGTGATGCAGATAATTTACCTAGTTCTCTTGTTTTCTCTTGTATATTTTGTTTGTTTATAGGTTTTTAACCACCACAGTTTTGTCATTTTGGTACAGCTCGTTGTTATAGCTTGAAAGACAGAGGTTTCCTTATTACTGTACTGAAATTGGTATTGTGTCTGGTTTTGCTTCTCCATCTGTGTCTGCTTTACATCGCTGGCAGGCAGCTCAAGGCACTGTCTGGCATACTGTCGGTTGTGGGGTTCTCCCATGAGTGTGTGTGTGTATGTGTGTGTGTGTGTGTGTGTGTGTGTGTGTGTGTGTGTGTGTGTTTATAGGGAGTCTGGTGGATGGGGATTAGTGCAGCCCCCACTGGGAGGGGCTAGTGTACTTACAGGCAGATAAGAAAAAAGACAATTGCCTTGGCCCCAGGTGCAGAGGAGAAATCTCCTCATAATAGAGAGAGGAGATTAGAGAGGTAAAATCAGTCACTGACTTGAGCCCTGTTAACAGGCATTTCAAACAGGGAGAGAGGAAGGAGGAGAGGGGGCTTTATTTTCAAATGAAAGGCCCCTGTACATTCTGGCAGAAAGACTGAATAAAGGTTATATTAATTCATTGATAGATTATAGATTTTCTGTTCTGCTTCGGTGTTGGTGTTTCTCTCTTTTGTCTTACATGAGGGACCATGGAGGTTATTTACAACAAATCACGTTTACTTTATATCACAGGTAATCATTTTGCAAACCATGCTTCAGTTTGTTTTTGTTTGTTTGAACTGGACTAAAAGACTAATCGATGATTGCTTCAGCTCTAGCGCAAACTTTCTGATAAGTTTACATGTAAACTGCATCAACATACAATGATAGAGTAAGAGATACGCATATGTGATGTTTATTAAGAAGAGTGCCAATAGATTTTCATACAGAAAAAAACAATGAAAACAGTGTCAACAGGACATCTAAAAATCTAAACAAAATAACAATGTAGTATGAGTTCAAAACCTGCAAACACAGTGGTGTAGTTTACTTAAATATTTAGTATTTGACAGTGAAGCAGAGGCCACAGCTGACAGTCAGCTGTGAGGGAGCAGGAGTCTGCTCCAGGGCAGCTGTTTTCTAGGCGCTGCAGCTCTGCATCTCATTCCTAGCAAAGACAAAAGAAGAAGCTGACAACTGCTCCTGCTTTGATCTGATTTTCTCTTCGCTCATCAGGCAAAATAAAAGCAGGCCGACTCGAGGCAGACCTCTAAATGCTTTTCCTTCCTGTCAGCACTGTGTTGTCATAAATTGCAGTTAAATTATTTCAGGGGTCACCAAGTTGTTTCCTTGCTTAGAAGGAAGCATTGAAGTTAATTCAACCAAAAAAAAGCCACATATAGTCTTGGCGTAAAGAACTAGTTGGATCATACATGTTGCACGTCATCGGTTCACACATGGATGGGATCAATGTTATTCTGCACGCAATGTGTGTTTAATCAAATGGATAACCCCATCATATCTGAATAGCCCTGTCATCTTGGCATGTATTTTCACGTTCTTGGGAAGCAAACATGTTTGCTGTCTGACCCCATAGGGGAGTGGGTGGGTGGCGTGATGTTTGGATCAGACACTGGATTCAAACATACCTGTCATTTACACAACTTCACAATCACAACATCTTGCCCACAAACCCCCCCCTGTCCTCACCCTCCACCTCACAGCTCAGAGCGGAAGGAATTCGCTGGTTGATTGCGAGCGCTGGCGGAGCGTGTTTCAGCAGGTGAGGGCAGGGGTTGTTGTTGGAGTGAATTAATTTGTAGCTGCTCTGTGTGTGTTTGTGTGTGTATGTGTGTGTGTTTGTGTAATAGTGACAGGCTGCTGCCTCATCCCTCCAAGGCAATCCCCCGGTCACATGAAAGGCCGAACTGATTCACCTCTCATCCATCCCTGACTTCTTATAATCACAGACCTGGTGCGGAGACAAGCTGTGAAATCATTGTGCAGTAGTATAATTTACCATCATTGTAGTTAATGTTTACATTGCCTGTTATCACTGAAAATGTTAACTCTTTAGCATCCCTCATTATTTGGCAATGCCCTAACAGCTGTTAACTAGGTTATGGCATCTTGGCTTGTGGCTGTTGTGGGTGGTAAACAGCGGGTGCTGCCCGCATGTGTTGTCAGAAAGTATCAATGTGTGAGCCAGTGAAATGCCAAGACTTCATGAGTCAGAGCAAAGCCTAAAATAAACAAACATTTGCCAAGCCCCAAAACATTTTTTTTTAGATCAGACGTTTCCTCACAATTTAACAAACTCTGGGGATGCTCTTGTGGTGTTTGATCCTCTGAGGTTTTAAGTTGAACATTTTTTCAGCTTTTCAGCCTAAGTTTTGAGAGAGTTCAGACACACTGTGCTGGTGCCCGATCTGAAAACCCTTTAGTTTTTGTTTGGAATGAAGGAATAACCCTACATTATCAAGATTTTAATATGCAAGACCATCTCCACAGTTACTAATTACCGATTTCACAAACAACTTCCATGACTTGCAAATAGAATATGGAGTATTGTTGAAGGTGGTGGTGTCTGGGGCTGTTTTATCAATTATAAAACTAGATTAACATCTGTTGGCTACAAAAAGTAATAGCTCTCATGGGGTGGGATTCTAATTAATTCAAGAAAATGTGTCCATAGGGGGGTGGTATTAAGATCCTGAATATGGAAACATTATTTAGATGATGATTCCAGAATTGTTTCATTTCCTGTTTTGTATGAAGCACTCCTCAGTACTGATGTAAATATAGATTAGGGGTAAATTGGGCTATTTTTGTTGGATACAGTTTTAATCTTCTATCAGATTAAACACAATAACATAAGATGACTTTGTCCTTGATAGTATTATGGTATTTATTTATTACTCAAGTTAGACTTTCCCAAGGAAAAATTTTTACATTCTTACTCTTACATGCACACATCAAAGGTTTTGCTGACTGTGAACGACTGTTTTATGAGATAACCATCGTACTTAACCACTGTTTTGCCACTTGGCCATGGGGAAATCTACATCTTCAAATGCTGAAAGCAGCAGTTTGTTTGTGACAAAAACTAATTATTGAATTTACACCTTACCAACCTCTGACACAATCTGAAAAGTTTGCTCATAGAGGCCATCATCTTTGCACACACACAACAACTCTGTAATGATATGATCAGCTCCTCAGACAGAAGACAAAGTGAGACTGCAGAGAGAAGTGATAATACAGAACATCTGCCCATGGTCTGTGGTATGCTGGGAATCTGTAGGGGAGTCGAAAAGCAGCAGAGATATTGAGTCAGACTGTGGTATTGCTGGAATGTTTTCTAATGATGTTTACGCTTTGTATTGTACTCGCCTGTTTTCCGCAGCTGGGTACTGTTCATGTTACATAAGATTGCTGCATGCAACAGCATAAAAACAACTGAAAAAGATTCTTATGTTCTGACTCATACAGCATGATGTGAATGTTATCGGAGTTACAGGAGTAGATAAAATGTAATAGTTTTGCATTCTGTCAGTCTTTGCTGTCTTAAAAAACTCACTCTTGTTCTGTGCAGCAATAACATGTTACATTGCTGGCAGGCAAACCTGCGACCATACAGCCACATGTTTCAGCAGCACAGCTGGCTCCATTCTCTTCCCCTCACTTCAGTCTCACTATGCCATGCGAAGACCACAGGCACTTCAGAGCGTCTGCCCCGTCTTGACAGCCATGTTGATACCGCTGATAAGGTGAAGAGGAAGAGAGAGGAGACAGAAAATGAAATGACAGCGCAGAATGTGTTTTTCCTCATACACTGTAAAACATTCTCACAAATGATAAACCATTCAGAGGATGGATGGCAGTAACTGTTTTCAATCAAATCACTGTGATTTTTACCAGTGAGACAATTAATCTCTTGTAAAATAACTTTTTGCCCATATTTGATTTTATTTTTTTAAAGAAAAAAAAATTTGTATTGATGTGATGCATTACTGATGTAGTAAACACACACCACTGATGACTTTATGCTCAACACATCCATATGTCCTTCATATGGATGTGTTGAAAATAACTGTTTTTTAATTAAATGTTGAAAATAACTGTAAGCTAAACAACTACCACAAAGACTGATATTTCACTCTCATAAAGCTTTTAGTTACGTAAATGCCAGATTTAAAAATGAATGGTCAAAATAATTTCTTTTATATTACTTCCATAAGGTAAGTGTTACTCAAGAATAGTTTACTGAAACTGAATGTAATGCAGTTAGATTAGAAAGTAAAAGATGCACCATTCAAATATCCATTAACAAAAAAGGTATTTATGACAAGTTTCATATTTAGTAAATATAACTCAGTCTAATTACTGTATTGATTTACAGCACTAAGGTGTTTTGATGAATATTTTTGCAGTGTATCAGATAGCTGTGTGTACTCAAGAGCTGCTCTTGAGGGCTGAAATGTCTTGCACAAGCTTGTGTCAGTATATCACATGTGTCAAACTGTCATATTTTGCTAAGGCTAAAGCAATAACAGACCAGAGCAGGATCCAGAATAGAAACAAATGTTATTTAATGGACTAAGATGTTATTCTACACAGTGGAGCTTATATTCTAGCCTTTTTGAGATTAATAGTTCAATGAATAAGTATTTTGTACCCTCCGGTGTTGCAATTCTTAAGTGAATGGGTCATGAACTCTGTCACTGTCAATCTCTTACACTCTTCCAGCTGAGGTGAATGGTGTACTGACTGGAAAATTATCATTGTTATCTCACTGTAAATCAGCCAAAAGCAAACAGTAATATCCTTCTTTCTTGACGGGTTGGCACTGAGCATCTCTGCCAGCTGAGGATCTGCATCTGGGCCTTGGTATGCCTGCCATCTCTGGCAGTTTGCTTTGGCAGCCTGTCCATGTCCTTGGGTCCTGTCTTGACATAGTTGTCATAGCGGTGATCTGCAGCAGGAAGCCTTGTCTTGTTTCCATTTAATTTGACACGGTTCTTTATATGACTACAGTTATAAAAGTTTCATTTAGCATCGGTGCTCTGGGGATGGAATTTTTCATTTCAACTGCTAGAATGGAGCTGAAAAGGACTGCTGCTTATTCAATCTAAATTTTACTTTACTGTCTAGTACTTTGCTTTATAACTACATACCTGCAAAGCTTAGGACATTCCCATCAGTGTCAGCTGTACTAACCCTAACTTGCTAAAGTAAGATGGTGAACATGGTAAACATCACATCTAAACATCAGTGCCAGTTGCTTTTTGTCATTGTTGTGAGCATGTTAGCATGCTGACATTAGCATTTAGCTCAGAGCACTACTGTGCCTTACACTAATGTATAGACTCACAGAGCCAATGGCATGGCTACATAGTCTTTGTCTTCTTAATCAAACAAATCCTTAAAAAGATATCAACTGACTCTTGATATAAGAAAAGTGTGAAGTGTGAAACTGGCATAATCTGCCAACAAAAAATAGTGATGACTACTTGGGGCTCGGCCAGTGTAAAGTAACTAAATATACAAAGATCTTGCTCTCTTTTATTTTCTCCCTCTGGCTCCAGGTGCTGATTCTACCTTCTATCCCCTGCGGAAGCAAAGCCAGTGTTTTTCTTGCAGTGACACAAACAAGGCTGTTTTTTTTTTTTTTTCTTCTCATCAGGGCCATTGGCAGACAGGTTGTGCCAGGTTAGCCTGTGAGAACATCCAGCTGTGTTTGAGCCAGGCTGTTCTCACTCCCACTGGCCTTGGACTTTTCACCTCTACAGCTTAGACAGGCCAGACAGAGAAAAGGCTGCTATTCATTATGTGCAGCCAATTATTCAAGTTGGTGTTTCCCAAATGTTTGTCACTGTAAGAGCCGACACAGGGGGCGGACACATTGTTTCTTGCTACCTCTATATCTCTTGTCCACTCTTTATGTTTCCCTTTCACCATTTATCCTCATTTTTCGCTCATTCACACACACATGCACACTTTTGTTTCCTCTCAGACAGAGTAAATAAGACCACAACACTTTGCTGCCACTTGCTCCATAGTCACACTTGGTCTTTATCAGTATGAATGCAACGGGCACAAGGAAATTATTTTAAGAGGACAACTTTTGGCTTTAACTTTTTAATAAATAAGCTGATTTGAAGGAGTTTAGTTGTCAGGGACAGTTTGGATCATGTTGTAGCCTACTACTTTACTTTTATGATACTATTTCTGTAACATTTCCATGTAGCCATTCACATAATAGGGGCGATGTAAACACAGATACCCAACAAGGACATCAGGAATGTCACTCACTCTGACCAAAGATTGGGAAACATTGAAAGTTTGCTCACATACCTTATCTCACCGGTCAAACAATGGATTTATTGCTGTTGCAAGGCTGCTGTGCATGTATTTTTGAGTATTCCCAATATACAGTGCATCAGAATATTTCAGATTCTTTCTTTCATGTCTTGCATCTAAAGTTTTGTTAGCAAAATAGCATTATTTCTGTGTGTTGTTAATATCCAAGGACAGAAGTCAGTATAGTACAGAGGGGTAAGGCCTAATTGATTGGGATCTCTGTTTAGTTTTCACAGCACAGAGGCTAAAAATAACTGTAAAAATTAATAATTGTAAAAAAATAAAAAATAAAATAACAATAAAAAAATCTTCCTCCTGGCCAGGGGTAAAACTCTGAGTCCAAGGGTTGATTTGTGGCTGTGGCTTCACCATCTCACTCCTGGTGAGGAGACTGAATGAACAAGTGAATAAACAACTGAATGAATGAATGAATCTCCCCATGATATAAAGGCATGGACAATTTCCACAGTGTGAACTCAAAATAATCCTTCTGCAACACTCCTGTCCTATCAGGGAGCCTAGGAGCAGCATAAACAGCCAGTCCAAAGCCAATGATCAAGCAAATGCTCCAACATGCCCCTTTTATGTTTACTCTCCATGCTCATCTCTCACTTTCACTTGTTTTCACCCATAGTCCCTATATGTGGTGTGCTTGGCTCTTCCTACACACATTCTTTACTCAAACTGAATCACAAGCAGACTATTGTTTTCTGAGGAGTGCCTTGGCTCAAATTTGATTTTGCTGTTGTTTATCATTCAGATCAAATGGCAAGTGCTTGTAGCTTCTGTTCTGTGTTCATGTCATAAATACATATTATATCTTCAACCATTTGGTCATTTGGACTATTCCCTGGTTCTCCAAGTAGACCACTGAATTGATATTGAGCCTTTGTCCTCATGTACCGTTCAGCATGTTGTTAGCTCATGATTTATAATGTGACCCCTACACCTATATATGGTGGCAAATAAAAACTTAAAGAAAAACATGCTTTTGGTTTCAGTTCAGCATCAAATAATCTCACAAAGATATCGTCTTAATCTATGTGTAATATGCTTCAGTAAGTCATAATGCTTCAAAGTTTTTTCCCTCTTTTGGGACTTAAAAGCATTCCTCAGCCCAGTGTTTTGGAGCAATAGGTCATGGCTGCGCTTCATCTCGCTCCTGCACAGCTCGGGCCTGGTGAAGTCAGCCATTCCTCACAGCCTGTTTGCGAGGGCTGAAAACCCCCATTTCACCTTGTTCTTTTACAGTGCCAACCACTGCTGCTCCTTCCACCACCCACCCCACTCTCCCCCTTCTCTCCCCCCACCGTCTCTTTTCTCCTCCCCTTTCCATCTCCCAACAAGTACACATTCTGCCCGCTCTTACGCATATTCTGAATGGTTTAGTCACTGCTAGCTGAACACTCCTACAGGCCCCCAGGGAAACACACGAGGAGGGGGCGATAGTTGTGATGACAAGCTTGCTGTTTAGCAGAGTAGGCCTATGGGGACATAAGTGTGGCTCTGTGAGGGGCTGTCTAACCCTCTGTGTTCTTACAGGGACCAGCCTCACTGCCACTGTTTTGCCATGATCTCAGTCACACTGTTTGGTCAACACAGACAACTCTTTCCCATTCAGCAGGTGAGTCTTTTTGTTTTCTGTTTTCCTTTGAATCTGACTCACAGATATGGAGAAATAACTCTCAGTTTCTCTCTTTGTTAATCCTCCTTTGGTGTGAGAGGACTTGTTCAGGACTTTTCTGTGAAATTCTCTGGTGCAAGATGCTTTTTTTCACTCTTAAATAAGTTGTCGTCTTGCCTTGCCAGTTCATTTTCACTCTGTGACTTCTTCCCTCCATTTAAATCTGCTCTGCATTCATCTGTGAATAATGAGACCTGCTTTGCATAGTGTTTTTTCTAACAGAGGGGTTTTCTTGGAAAGAACCCTAATCTCCTGTACACTCTCTTCACATTCACCATGTAAGGACAGGTTCTACAGGAGGCTCTATACAGCATTAATTTACTTATTATGTAATCTTGCTGTATGGAATTGCGGATACATGCATACACATGCAACTCTCCATCACTGCGCCAGGTTCATACCCTCAGAGTTAGATTTTGTCCTTGTCTGAGGTTACTTTATCTGCTTGTGTCCTAAAAGCAAAAGAGTGAGTTTGTGAATATGTGTGTTTGTGTGGGTGTGGGTGTGTGTCAAGTGTCTCAAGGCCATGGTAAAGGCTCTGCCAAGTGTAGGCTTCTCCTAGAAACAGCAGAGAACCATGTGTGCATAATAACAAAAAAATATTTTTTATAGCTGTGTTGTGTATTTTTATGAAGTATAAGTATAAATTACTGACCATTTCCCAGAAAAGTCTCTGATCCTCTATCTGTACAATCAGGTGTTTTGCTGTTAAAACATTAGGGGAAACACATGTTGGTAGCACTCAGCAGGTTATCCTTATTTTGGAAGTGTCCTGGTTCAGTAGCAATGTTATCCCATCTGAAAATGTCTCCCGCAGGAAAGTCTTTGTTGTTGAACAAGAAGAAAGTCATCTGTTGGCACAATAATGCCATTGTTTTTTTTGTTCGCGTGTACTTCGGATGTCTCAAACCTGTCCGAGATGTGTTTTAAAGAAAGGCTTAATGAAGGGGTGAGTGGGATGTTAACCACAGCCGACCAGGGACATCCTATGGCCTGATGAATGGTGTGGTGTGTAGTAAATCACCTACTGGGGAAGAGCAGTCGGATTCCTCTGTGCAGTGATGTCACCATGATCGTGTGTGAAACAGATCCAGACTTGAACAGCCCAGCCTGAGCCAGATGTTGAATTTCACAGCAAACTCTTGGCTAGATGGCACGTATGCGGAGCTGTTCTGAGCTGGATATAGAAGTTTTAAATGAAATTCTGGTAACATACTGACCAGGGTTACAGAAACATCCGGGAAACACTCTGAGAAGTATGTATACTCTTTCTTGCTGTGCGTTTACTGTGGTTATTATGGACGTAATCTCTCTCTCTCATCTCTCTGTGCTTGTCAGATGTGTTACATGCCATTCACATAGTTTCATTTCTGTTTGTTTCAGGTTATCTGCTGTATGGTTTGACTGAGCTGCTTGGATTTAAAATATGGCCATCCGATACATCAAGCACAAATACCTGTGGATTTATGTTTTGAATTATGAGAAACTGTAGAATAAAGCAAAAATGGAGATTCCACCTGTGGTGAATTTGGATGGACATCTCTTTCAAACAGTTTTAGGATCACACAAATTTTCAACACAGGAGCCATCATCAGAAAACGGCTCCCCAGACCACAGAGGGGATGGTTGTCTCCCTGAAGCCCAAAGCTGCTCACTGTTGGATCCAGATCAAGACAAAACTAAGCTGAAGAATAGTTTTATCTGTGGTGGTCATAACAACATTGAAATTCACAAGACTGTCTGCTCAGAGGAGCCTGGACAAGTGCCAGTCATTCCTGGGGGAGAACCTCTGGACCTGTGTCCGCTGGCCTCAGCTCATTTTCATGAAGCAGGTATTGTGTTCACATCACCTAGTTCAAATGATAACTGCTGCAGTGACTTTCCATTTCCTGCTCCTGTCAGAGAAGGCCAGTCAGACCAGGTGGTTCTTAATTATGTTGGGCAGACAGTAAACACGAACCATGGATGTGTAAACATAGACTTCCAGAGTTCAGAGCCAATCTCAAATGGTCAGGTCAGTAGACATTCAGAGGACCCGTGCTCCATCCTCAATCTAGACTCCACTCCTCGACTCACTGTGCCCTCACCTGTCCCTGATCCAGGCCACAGAGTCCTGGATCTCCCACGCATTGTGAAGCACAAACCGAGCTCCATCACCTTTTCTGACAGCACTTGTAGCACCGGAGCGGACAGCCATGCTTTCGCCAACGAGAGTTCCGATGATGAAGAGTCTTCACCAGAGGAGGAGGAGGAGGAGGAGGAGGATGAGGATGGTCATGATGATGGCGATGATGATGATGATGACGACGATGACGACAATGATGTGTTCCCAGAGCTGCCTCAGAGTAGAGAGGCCCTGGTCAATCGCAGACATAGGAGCAATGGCAAAGACAAACAGAAGAGGAGAGCAGCCATAAGTGCCCAAGCAGAAACTGATCACACAGCCAGCAACAATGGTTATGAAGCAGAGGGGGAAACCAGCAGTAAGGAGGTAGGCTGTTCTTGATGTAAAGATGTTACCACACCTTTTTATTATTAACTAAAAAGAAATTAGACAAGAAATTTGGGGGCACAGGTATAAAAGGCAAGGGAAGTATATGTGGCCAGCAGAAAAACAGAACAGAACAACATTTTAAAACCACTCACAAAAAGACATATAACATATCTTATAATGTTAACATAACATTTAACATGAATGCAATATATCATGTGAAGTATCTGAATACTAATTTTAATACATGAAAAATCCCATTTCCAATTTTAATCCTTGACAAAAAGCACAAATGGGATTGAAGTTTTTGCATCTGATGTTATATAATATATCTCGTAAACGTGTCTCCATCATGTCAGAAAACCACATGTATATATGTGAATTTACCACATGTGGAACAGTGTTCTGCATGAATAAATTCCAATGGGCTCTTTACAAAAGAGAAACTAAAACATTTTAGAAAATTTAAATAAAAGGAGGGAAAGAATTCAGTTACAGTGCAGTTACATTAAAGGAATAAGAGAGCTTCAATTAATCAGTCAAAGGTACTTAACATGCTGCATGTATTCTATATAAATACAGAAAGCTTTTCACATCCTTAGAAAATGGCTTGTGACATTATTTAAGTTCAGTATCAGGAAGAAACAAAATTGTAGGAGTCCATATCTGCCCACTTCCTGCAGCTGACATCATTACACTGTGAGATAATGCATAGCTGATATAAGTGTGTGGGAGTACACTGACTTCACATTTGTACTGGTGAAACACAGATCCAGAAGGAATGCAAACAGCTTCTGCTTTCTCTCTACTCCCTCAGCAGGCAGCAGTGTTTTGACAGAGCCCATTGCAGGCCATATGAGTGCTGAACTTAGCCTTCCATTATTGAACAGCTACCTTCTCCTCAACAAGTCAAGGCACATTTGAATCTCCTTTGTCACACAACCTCTACCCTGACCTTGGCTGTAACCATCCAGTAACGCCTCATCCCTGTTTTCTATTGCCCATTTAAAGTCTCCTATGGACATTCATGAATATGTTCAAATCCGTTAGACATGTTTTCCGTTACAGCCGGGGGAACATATCCAATTGCACATAACTGTCACGCTTTTCTAAACAGTCTCCAGATAATAGGGTCCATGTAAACAGGGTAGAGTAAATGGCCGGTGGAGATTTGCCTCTCTGTCTGTTGGTCCGGTGAGATGTTGAGGTAATGCCAGCTTTATGTGCAGAATGATATGCTCTGAATGGGTTGTTTTGGAGAAGAGTGGAAGAATGCAGGGAATCCAGGGAGCCTGTTGTAAATATTATCAAAAGGACAGTAGGTCAGTGCTTCTCATGGTGTCACGCCACAAGCTCTGTTATCACACGGCGGACTTCAATGTGGGCATCGCTCTAAGACAGTCTTAAATTTCAGGCAACAGTCTGTTCATTTTGTTGAAGTCTGTTGATTTCATAGCACAACATGCAGAAAACAAGCTCTTTTTCTCAACCTGACATCACTTCACTTTGCTTGTTTTCATTTTGTATTTTGTATTTACAAATGCATTTCAGGTTTAAATCACATTTGTCAGTTACAGTATATGATCAGGTGTTACCTCTACATGTATGCTAGATAGATTATTATATATAAAATCCCTAAAACTTTGCATTGTGAAAACTTAAAAAGAGCAAGTGTACAAATACTCATCATAAGTTATTTTAATTAGAAATTCGAAAATGAAGATATAAGGTAACAAAAGTATGCTGGTCAGACTGAAGAATTAGATGTTTTTTTGTTTTTTTAATGACCACATGAATGCTCCAGCTGAAGATTCAGTTTAGTTTTAAATACTGAAATATGCACAGAGAATTCATGGAATAGTAAATGGATGTAGTTATCAACATTAACCATATGAGGGCACTCTATGCATAGTGTTTCCACACTGTGTCATCTCCAGACTCCCCCCAGCTTGCATCATTTAGCTCAGCTGTGACTAAATGCCCCTAAAAATAAACATTTCTTCACCTATCTCTCCCACTCTTCAGATATGGCTGTGGCTACGTTCAGTTAGTGTTTTGCATCGCAGGATATTAAGAGTGTAATTTATTCCTCCATGTAACCAGGTAGCCGTTGCCCTTTCGCATGACCGGCTGCTACATTTGGATACCTCCATGGTGATCTCTGGCACTCTCTGTGGGTGGCGCAGACTAGGCACCGAGCCCAGAGCTCACACACTTAACTCCTCATTTCCATGTCAAAGCCGCTGTGTAGGGGTTCACAATGTGGCCAATTTGTGCTGATAAAGTTATAGTCAGCTCACATTTTGTTGTCCCTGGAAGATAACATTAATGCATTTATCTAAAGGATTGACTCATACCAGCCCAGTTGCCATGGTATGAGGGCTTTACACAATTGCCGGGGCCGGATCGAGGGGAAAGGCATGAAGAGATGAATCAAGGGTAGTGTCTCACTTGAGCGTCAAGCCTTCTCTGGAATTTGTCTCATTCTAAGTAGAAGTGCCCACATTCCTAAACAGCACCTTGTGGGGATGTTACTGAAAAGAGACAGTGTGAATGTGTTCCAGATTTGGTTTGAGCATTGGCAAGAATGGGGCATCTGTTTCTAACATTTGTGTTTGTCTGACTCCTGGGGTCAATTAGCCCTGCTCACAAGATCTCCAGCCTCTTTCATTTCCCTCTCTTATACATTTTCAGTCATTATGCTTAGAATATCAAAAAAAAATCTCTAGAGATTAACATCCTTTCACACGCATACACACACCTAGATACTCTGAAGCTAGAAGTCTTCAGATCTTCAGATGAATACATTTTCCTCCTAAACTCACTTTGTAACAGTCTGGTCAGTCACTGTCTTAACTCCAGTTGAAGGAATGTACACCCACTGGGGTGCAGACATGAGGATTTATTCAGAACTCATGTGAAAAACACGTAATATGCACACACTTCTTTTGTCTTTTAACTTGGTCTTATACTCATTTCACCAAAGGTTTTGACTACACAGTCAATGTCAGGATGATGAATGGTGATGATGAAGAGGAACTACAGTCACTTCCTTCACATGTCCCTGCTCAGTGTTACAGTGTAACCGCATAACCTTCCATATCACCATCCTTCTGCCCTTTTCAATGACACGAGCAATGCCTGCAGAGTGACACTGAGCCAAACATTTATTTAGATGGACAGATATGGTTAACCATCCCACTATATAAGCTTATCATAGCAATACTGCAAGCTAAAAATACTAATCACAGGGCACACAATCAATTGTTTGTGTGATTCACAGTTGCATGTGGCTATTTCTCATCAAGATTAATCACGATTCATTAAATCACATATTTAAATAACACAAATCATTTGTATGTTCACTCACTCATCTCAACTTTGTCTCTGATTTGCATGAATATAAATATACTATCTTGTCCTTAACCTTTTGATGACACTCTCTTGGATAGCTCTCTGGAGAATGCCAAGAAAAGATTGAAATAGAAACTACAAAAGTAGGAGGACTTTCTTGGAAACTGTGTTCATTTCTCTGACCTAAAATTGTACTGTAAAGCTTACACAGAGAGGAAAGTTTGAGCAAAGGTTCATCTACCTACATCTTGTCTCAGTTATTAAAGGTGTAGTTGTAGGGTGCTCTACTCCTTAGCCTTACTTCTACTTCTCTATATCTGTCTTACTATCACTGTTCTATGACAAATTCCTTGTATGTGCAAACTTACTTGGCAATAAAGTCTGATTCTGATGCACTAATATAGTTTGCGATACCTGGTATCTTATGTGTTGACATCAGCCCATGCAAAGTACAAAAGTATGTGAGGGCCTTTTCATATGTTTGGCAGACACAGAGGATTGAGCTGTCTAAACATACTGATCCAGTGTCAAACTTTTTACATTCCCTGGACATTGCCATGCTTGGAAGGCAGACAGAGCAGGGAAGGCGAGCTTTATTTTTTCCTCTCGGTGACCCCAGGTGACCCCTCAGGCCTCAGAGGTCAGCAGGGGATTGTCCAGATTTAGGTCATTCCTCAGGGATTGAGGGGAAAAAGCCACTTTCTCCCAGCGCCAGTCAGCTGACCCTGGGTGGTCAGCAGGCTGAGTGCATCGTCTGGTGTCTAGGCCCTTAATTCCTCACAATTCAGAGAGAATGCAACATAATATAAGTTTGTCAATCCCTTAATTTGTAATATAATTCAAATGTTCTGCTTCATGGAGAATAGGTTGTAGCCTGTGGGAAGCTGTTTATTATGATAACTGTAGAAGGACATATTCTGACATATGCCCATTTATGACATTTATAGAGATGTATGTACCAAACTCATAAGACTGGGACCTCTTTCTTTTTAACAGTTACTGGCAGAAAACAGTCTATGGATTGCAAGGTAATTACAAACACGATCAAATTAGGTCGCAAGGATGGCCTGTCCTCATTTGGACTCCACTTTGTCTCTTCTAACTTAGTATATTTTTTGTGAAACCACAGTGAATCAATGAAAATACTAAACCCAGTGTCATATTTGCCTCCAAAAAGTTCATCAAAGCCCTTCTCACAGGGACCACGCCCTGTCCAAAACACTGTGGGGGTTTTCCATCAGAATATTTATTGACGAGTCCCTTCAATGAAATGATTGTGCATTTAGAGGATAATGTTATAAATGGAAAAAAAATACTTGATTCAGATGTGAGCAGCAGATATAATTTTTTATTTTCAATTCCAGGAAATGAATGAATTATTTTGTTGTCTTCGGTTTATTTTGTCACGCCTGGAATTTTAACTATGTGGGTCATTATTATAGTCAACATTAAAAGATGACCGACTGTAGAAACACATAAACATAACTGTCTGTCTGCAGGAGACATTTTGAAGCCTGGAGTTGGGTTGTTATCTCTGTCAGTTGTTTTCAACCAAACATAAAAAAAAGAGGAAGAAGCCTTGATGGAACTCAGAAGGATGATCAAGCAGTAGCTTCTATAAGTGGTTGGGGATTTTTCCATTTCACTTCATTACAATCATGAGTTTTCTTGGATACAGTGCCTAAATAGTCTTGGCAAATACAACTCAGAAAGAACATTTAAATTAAGTTGACGGCTCTATAATGTCACTTCAGTTTATTAAATGTTAAGATTGTTTACTTCACTGAATGGTAGTTGTTGACTGATTAGGGTTAAGGAAGAGAATCAGAAATATTATAGATTTTGCCATCTTCCGGATTTCTCTATTGTCCTTTATTATTGGCATACAACCTTAACAGACTGAAGCAGCCATATTCCAGCAGGAGCTTTTAGGAAATATGACATTATTACTATGTCAAAATCTTTGGGTTGATCCATAAGAGAAATCCAACAGAAAATTCACTCCTTAATAGTTCTGGAATTTCATTCTGGGATTCTTGACTAGGATCCATGATGTAGCATGTGACCCTCTGCAGACCTAGGCAAGAAACACACACACACACACACATAGTGACATCTCTCCTCTGCTCAGACTGCAGAACAACTATGTTAATGTATCTAGGTGTATCCTGCTGATTTATGAGGCTGGGCTTCCAGATCTTCAGACACAGCTCCTGTCTGTTTGAGGATGGTCTATTTATATACACTATATGTCTGGGGAGCAGTGAAAGCCAGTGCAGGGAATCCCATCATCTCCCATCTGTATGGCACACATGTCTGGAGCCCTCCTCCTTTGCTCTTTCACCCTGAGAAGTGGCTGAGGAGATCACATTTCCATGTGTGGCTGCAGCACAGTTCACTGCTGTAGCATCTGCAATTTACAAGATACTTTTTTGGCTTTGCCTGTAACTCTTTTTTGAGTTAAGGAGAGTGTGGTAAATTGACAGATGCTCTCACCTTACCTAAAAGCTCTCATGTGTCAAATAAACCTGACAGTGATGGCAACCGATTACTAAACAAACTAACGAACCTGCTTTTACCCCTAATTTCATTAACTTTTACTGCAGGTTTGAAAGTAATTTAAAAATGTATTTTTTTCATTTTGATGAAGTTTAGCTGAAGCATGCAATTGAGATTATGCCTGAAAAGTCATATCTGTATTACTGTGAGGGTGTGTAGCCTATATGAGAATGTGTGTATGTGTGTGTGCATAAACTATGTAGATACTTGATGTGAAG
>NW_026117700.1:0-12668 GCF_001640805.2 Lates calcarifer
AAAGGCTGCACAGAGCCTGAGAGGTGAAAGGCTACTCCTTGTACATACACAGAGGTATGCAATGCTGCAACTGCCCCCCACGGCCCCCACCACTTGGTTAGCCCTGTTCTCCAAAAAGGCCTGCACCATATATCATCCGTGCACCACCTCGAAAGTAGGTCAATAAAAGAGAGTTTGGACTGCAGGTCTCAGAAACTAAAGAGGACAAAGTCTCAGAGGCAGCTGAGTGTGGAATGGCCAGTGAGCATGATCTGGCCTAGTGTGGCATTAATGTTTTAGCCATCCCCTGCAAGAAGGAAGAAGGAAACATACTTCACTTGGACTTCTTTTACAAAGTTTGTTAAAGTGCAATTGTCGTTTTATTTTTTTATTTAAGGCACTTGCAGGAGCTAAACATCTTTTTACATTTGCTGCCATCTCTATAGCATGCATTCACTGAATGGTTACAAAAATTCAGTGCATAAGTCACCTAACAAAGTGACAAGGAAGCGGATCCACCGTTTGCCACAACAGCAACAGTGATTTCCAGGAGGCCTACCTTCTGTATTTACTTTCATTCAGACTCAAAAATGTATATCTTTGTAAGGTATGTGGAGGGCTACATGATAACATCAGCATATTGTTCATTTGATTACTCTCTCCGCTCTCATAGTGTCATTTTTGTGAACATAATGGAGCATTTGGCAGTTGAAGAGAAAAATATTTTCCTCAAGTCGGCAGAAACCAAAATCAGTTATTATAACCCTATGCCACAGACAACTACAGCATGATTTCTTAATGCACAAGGATAATACAGGTATAATCCAGCCCAGTAGAGCTAAGTCTGGCCTTGTTTCATGCAGCTCAGTTCAAAGCTCTCCAGCCTGGGCGGGAGGAATGCACCATCAGCTCTCACATGTCTGAAGGTCCACAGGATCAGATGCCTTGGAAGAGAGGAATTAAAAACAAAAAATGGAGGGATGAAAGAGGGGAGAACGTTGGAACGGCCCAGGGAAGCTGAGACACACACACACACACAGATATCGCACACACAGACACACTTCCACCAATGCATTCCTATTAAATGAAGGCCAAGCAGGAGTGTTGGTCTCACACAGAGAGAGCTGTCAATCTGTTGTTTCTTTGGCAGCCATTTGAATAAGCACAAGTAGATGGGTCTGCTTTTACTAAATTTAAAAAAATATAAAAATCAACTTGCAGTCCCCCCTTCCCACTTGCCTCTGGCTCTGTTTGGTGAGTCAGCTCCGACACAATAACATTCAATGAAACTGATTTAATAAAGAGAGACAAAGGGAAAGAGAAAGACCAGAATGACATGAAGAGGAAGTTGCTTTGCAAATGAACATCAGTGGAAGTTTCACCCAGAGCTGTGGAGGACAGGGTGTGCAAGTTGATAATAAAACTCATGATGTTGGTTCTTTTACTACCCCTGCACCTTAATTATGAGCGTTATCTCAGCTCTGGGTTTTACATATATCTTGGCATCCTACCTTTAGTGTTTTACACTCATACCTGATTGGAGCTCCTTAATGCGGCATGGAGGAGATGAGGAAAGGATGGGGGGGGGGGGCACAAATCCCATTGGGGCTTTGTTTTTAAAAACACACATCATCTTCCATCTGGGCCTCAGAATGGAGAAACCTGAGTATCATCCAAGTTATGCAACTCAGTTAAACCAGCTTAGACCTCCATGTAGGAGAATCACCAGGAACATCTTTATGTGAGTGATCATCCAAGAGGTCATGTACCAGAGAATCACCTCAAACCTTTTTTGAGATGGTGAAATTTTGAGCAATTTAGTGCCTGGTTGGCATCGTGGTGAGCTAAAGGTCAGTAGCAATAGTTAGGTTACAATAGTTCTGTGTCTGAGCTCTTTGGATGTGGGTGTTAAATTTTGGGTCAAGGGTTGATGTTTATGGGTCAGAGAAGATGTTTAGTGTTTAGAGACCAACTCCAGGCCAGAAGACTAAGTTCACCACAGTCCTCAGAAAGCGACAGAAGAGGTAGTTGTGTTTTTGGGTCTGAAATGAAGTTCTTCCTTAGTGGCAGTGCGGTTTATTGTTCTAGTGAAAGGGGAGAGGATTGATGCCTATAGGTAGCAGGGGAGAAAGCCGTGTGCGGCCCGAGTGTCTGGAATGCATTACATATCCGTCTCCCAGTCGAAAAATACCTCACCTCACAACATTGCACTCCCCATGTGGTCCGGCTCGCTACACGGGCTTCGTGTTACAGAGGGATCAAGGAATCGCACGCTAACAGGCCGTGGATCAGTAGGCCTTTGGTTCTGATCTTTTTAAGAGTTAAAATAGTAGGAAACATTTTTGATGGTCATGGAGTATTGATGTGATAAAAGCCTTTTGTTATTAATTGTACTGTCATACAGTACAAAAAGAATATCTCTGAATTTCCATTTTCCATCAGGGAGAAATTGATCATTTTCAAGATATTTTGGGACCTTTCCTTACATAAGTGTATATTTTTCTATGCATTTTGTGTATACAGTATGTGTAAATATTATACTTCTGTGTATATGTTTTACTCCCAGTTGTGTGTGTTAATAATCTTTACTCTTTGTTGTATATCCGTCTCACACACAAACAGCTCTCTGTGCATCTTTTTCTAATTTAGCCCTGTTGTGGTGGGTGGTTGTGCATTGTCCATTAGGTGCATGTGTTTCTATTGCATAAGTGCCTCAATGTAAAACATGTAAAAAAAAAAATCTATGTCATCACGATCCTCTGTGAATCCCTGCAAGATGGTTAAAGCTGCCACCATTTTCTGAATGAAACTCAACTTCATAGCTTTGAAGAAAATTAAGCTTTTTGTCTCATTGCTGGTTGCTGCTTTGTGCTGATCTAGAATTCTCACAGAATACACAACTTTTTTTGTTCCCAGGTTCTTAATTAACAAAACTGGCCAAACAAATGGGGTCAAAGTCAGTGGAACATTTACCAACAAAGAAAGAGAACTCAGCAGTTTCTCACTATAGCTATCATAGAATAGCACAACATTTTCGAAAATATGCTTATTTGCTCTGCTTCATGAGAGGTAAACACAGTTAGATTAGCTGAATGCAAGGGAAAAACAACTGACCTGAATTTCAAAATTACACCTATCAGCACCTCCGCTGTCTTTTTGTTTGATGTGTACACAGAGAGATATGTAAAAATGATTTGTGTGGTAGAGTTGACAAGGATGATGACAGGGCTGCTATCACTTACACATTAAACAAAAAATATATACTGTTTTAATTAGTGCGCTTTAGAGGTAGGTGGATTTTGTTGTCTTTGGACAGAACTATGCTAGCTGTTTCCTCTGTTTCCTTTTTTAAAGCTAAGCCAAGCTAAGTGACTGCTGGCTGCAGGTTCTTATTTAACTTCAGTGGGTTTCCAAACTGTACTTCCTCTTCACTTTTCACAAAGGATGCCTTGTTACTGCACTGACCAAGATGATGCAATGGATGTGTGTTTAATTTGATCGTTATGAGTATGTGACTGAGTGCAAGAAACAGTCACATGCATGGTCATATGCACCACTCACCTTCCATGTACGGTACTGTGCAAAAGTTTCGAGATTTAGATTCTTGTCCATGATGCAGAAGCATCAAAGAGGTGTCTGATTGCTCTCAAATTCAAAGACCATAAACATATATGCAGTGATAAAGAACTATCATCTTGTTTTTGAAAGAATCTTGACATTCCCTTTAGTGCCTAAAACCTTTGCACAGCACAGCATATAATTCTAAACATTCATTTTCAATTAAGGTGAAAATGGTGGAGTCTCTGTTGTAAGGAAAGGTATCTTTTTGTCTGTTTACTGCACTCAGTGGTTTCCTCTTTTAGACTATCTGAGGAGATGGCACTAGTCAGCAGTGTGTGATAAAATGCATTTAAGATAAAAGGCAAAAACAAGTTTCAGATTTATCTTCACTGTGATCTGTTATCTCCCACGCTCATGCATTTTATATTAGACTGTGTATAAGTACCGGTGCCAGTGGTTTAAGACAGAGCAGCGCAAAGAGGCAGCTGTATGCCAGCTGTGAAGGGCTCCGTGATAAGAAAGGAGGATGTTTTGGAGAGCTACCTGGCCATGGGCAGTCTCCATCTCCCCTGGCATTTCTGGAATCCCTTTGTACACAAGTAATTCATCTCAAGCCAGTAAAGTTACTCTATTGCCTCCTTTTGCCTTTCCAAACAGCTTTTATGGCAGCCCATCTAAAGCTATCTGGCCTGAAAACTTCCAGCTACAAAGGCTTGTGATCTTGTTGAGCCTTTAAACCATCATCCCACAACCTTTGCTTTTAATTCCGCTGCCCCCATGTTATTTGGTTGGGTCTTATGATGGTGCAGAGTAAGTATCTCCAAAACTGCATTTATAAGAATATTCTGGCTGTCACACACATACATACACACTCTTGGGCTGAGCCCCATCTGTGTAATGTATAGGCTCATTCTAATCCAAACACCCTCTCAGTGGCTCAATCAGTGCTCATATTGAGTGCCAATCCATTCTTCAAAACATGGGGCCCAACATGATCTAAAGGCTACCAGCTTCTTTTGATTTATTATTGTGGGAGTGATCGAGCCTAAACACACACACATTCAAAAACACAGACACACTATAACCACAATCCCGAATGCAGCTGCACATATGCCATGTCAAAGGAGGTCTCAAATGAATTGGTCAATTGTTGGTAATCATGAGATCTATATTTTCCACCAACAATCTGGCTCACATTAGGCTGTCCATGGACAGAAAGAGCCCTGAATTCAGAGGGAGATACCCTTAGGAGTAAAATGGCTGCCCCATCCACATGTTGCCTGGATGCCTGTCAAACTACAAGACAAAAGCCTCTTCTGTTGTCTTTTGAAACGCAGCCCCATTTTGAAGTGACCGTGCCATGTTAGGGGGACTATCGGAAGAGCATCCAGATGTCAGAAGACTCAAGTCGGAGTAGCCCGCCATAGACTGTGGGCATTGAGTTATTATTATACAGCTTTGGAAATTGCTCAGTTATTAAAGCCGCAGGCTTATTTTAGGCTTCAGCAGAACTCCATGTCTCTGCCACAACAGAGCAGAGAGTGCGTGAGAGTGAGAGACTGCAGAGTGCATCAAAAGAACAATGGAGGCTGTTTTTTCAACCTTGCCAAATTCAAAATCCACTAATGGAGGAAAACTAAAAGGTGAATAACAGGTGAAACATTTCAGGGATGCATGAGGTAAGATTTCATTTGAACATATAAAGCATTCTAAAATTTAAATCTGTCAGAAGTGTCTTATTTATGTCAGCAGAGCTCCATTTTAACACTGTGTAACATTGTCCCCTTGTGAGCCCTGGTGACCACATTGTGTCTATGGCCTGGACCTCCTGTCCCCTGCATTTTTCTCCAGTGTCATGTAACCGGACCTGTCTCAGCAGGGAGCCCATTGGGTTCTCTAATGGGCTTTTAATTGCCTTTAATTGCTTCAGTGTTGTGACTTAATGAGCCGTGCTTTCAGCCGCACTCTGTGCACACCAACAGAAAGATCTGGAACTGTATCAAACACATTTACATTGTAAAAGGTGCTGTCCAGAAAACTGGACATACCAGAGCTCAAGCTCTACAGAGGTTGTACAGCAGAGGTGTTAACCATTTGTTACTCAACAGATGAGGTCATACTCAACAATGCCTGGCAATGCTTCAAATTTGTCTAATAATCTGATATATCAAGCATTTGAGGAAATGATTTATTACAGTAAGTGTAGTTAACACCCAACTCTCAAACCATAAAAATGTCTTTAATGGTTTTATGGCTGGACAAAGTTTATAGTAAGTTCAATAGTAAACATTACCTGTACACATTACATCAGCATGTTAGCATGTTCACAATAATGTTTAGCTCAAACTACAGCTGTGACAGCTGTGCCTACGTACAATATCACAAAGCCACTAGCATGGCTGACTAGGTCTGGTTTTATAGGTAAAAATATTACACTGTTTGTCTTCTTCAGCCTTCTAAACTTATTCAAATTAAATAATGTGAAAGGACTTTCTGGTTGAACTGCCCACAACACATCCAACCTGTGACGAGGTTTCCTGAGTAAATGTTTCTTTTAAAGTGCAGACAGGCCGAAAGGTTGTGAACCGCCATTGTAGAAAATGGTTGCAGACATATGAACATTTCTTTCTCTGCAGTCTGATTGAAAGAACATTTTGTTCCCACGTTTGAAAAATATGTGTATTTTTTTAAACCATGTATCTGCTATCTGCTTTAGATCTGCAGGGCCTGTGTTTGGCCCATGCCTTAACCAGCACATTGGAAAACTTTCTAAACCCAAACAAATGTGGAGATATCATACCAACGTGACATCCAGGGTCGCCACCATGAACATGTACCAATAACAATATGACAGTGTGTTGGCAGTAATACAGTACAGGAATCAGTACCATTTGACAGAAATGTTTGATACACATTTGCTCAGTGCAACATGGAGCAAAACCACTCAAGTCTTATTAAACCAATTCAGCTGCTTGTGGGAGACTGAACAACTGGGGCAAAATTCACATAATTTCCTGCACTTTTCAGGACATAACGGTCTATTTCTGAGTCAAAATTGGAGCGCAACCTAGTTAATGTTGGTCTGACCACAAAATGGGGCAAAGTCCTCACTCCAGCTTAATCTTCCCCCACTTTTCACCCAATGTTAGCAATGTCAGCACCTCTCAACCATCCTAAACCTCTCTCTCCCACCTTCTTGTTCCCAGCTGCCCAGGTATCACTCAACACATCCCGGCTTTATCCCCCACCTTCAATTTGGCTTTATTGCTGCCCCTGGAATGCCTGGTATGTCCACAGGCACACCCATCCCTCTCCATCCACACACACACAATCAACAATGCAAGCGCATGCCTGGGCTTGTACTTATGGTTTTCCACAGCAAGGCGAGTTCTCAGTGGCAGGCCTGGCACCAGTACACGCAGACATGGTCAGATAGGGTTTAACCAAACCTCTGTCACGGCACCAGCTCCGGGGCCTCGTCTGCGTGTCTGTCACTTTGAGCAGGTGGTGCCTGGAAGCCAAGTTCCAATCTGAGATTTCACCCTGTTCATTTCAACCTGAGTTCACCCAGAGACCTCTCCTTTGTGTCGGGTGGCACTGAGGAATCATGTTGCTGTTTGAAATATTCATGCAGCGCCAGTCTTGATGAAAAGACACATTCTTCTTGCTCCCACCTTTTCTGTTGAGAAGTGTGGAAGTGGGCCGCCGTGGGGCAGAAACAGATCCAGCCTGTGGATGCTGGGAAAGGTGTGTCAGGGTCTGAGAGTCAGATATCCAAAGAGAGAGAATTTGAGTGAATGCATACCTTTAGATGCACACATGCCTACGCACACCACGGATGCAAAAAAGAAGTCTATTATATTCATGCTTTGCTTGCTGGAAATGATGGATGATGTGCATGAAATTCTCCTACACTTTGCAGACCTTTACCTCCCCTACATCACCTCTCAGTGGGAATAGGTGGAGGTCCTCTTACATTTTAGATGTCTCATGGGAAACGTTAAAAAAAAAAGAGAGAGAGAGAAAGAAAAAAAGAGGCCCAACATGTGGTGCACATACCGACTCAGCTCGGAAGTTTACTGTCCTAATAATATGCTAAACAAATGCCAAGTCAAACAAAGCGCTCTGGCCTCTCCTCCTGTTTTTACAGACAAACAAACGACACCACACTTTCTCTCATCTGTTTATTGTTCATTGCAGGGAGGATAAAGTCAGTGTAAAATTCTGCGTCAGAAGTTCTATCTCATGAATCTGGGAGGATTTACTTATAATTTGTTCTCATGTATAGACAAATGTTACAGTAAGATATACAGAACATGTGATGAGTTCATCCTGGACACGTAGACTTTACCATAAATCAGAATGCAAGCAGGAAGTACAGGTCAGCTTTAAATGATTTTTAATGGTTTAAAATCAAGCAAAAGTTAATCAAGCTCTCAAAATGAGAAATGCAAGGACTTCGGAGGATACGTTATGATGACCAGAAACTGATTCCAAGCTGGAAGTTGATACCTCTTGAGAGTGGTATTAGAAAGAGAGATCTTTGAGATCTTTGGAAGATAAATGCTGCAAACAAAAATCTAAGGCTTTGTGTGTGTGTTTCAGTCCACATCATCAGTCATCACAAAACATGCGTAAGCAGACACTCTCTGCTGCACAGCTACGTTTGAGCCCATCTGAGTGTTTGTTAATACATGTGTGCATTCTTGTGCATGTAGACAGTGTCCTCATAGCACCTCAGCTGCTTTGGGAGGGTGCTTGCTATGCTCTCTGTGCACCGTTGACTCTGAAAAGCGCCACTTCAGTGGAATAAGCCTAGCCTGTCATTAGTGAGCATGGCATGGGCATGCTGTTTAACCATTAGTGAGGAGTGGAGCTACAGCACCAGGCGCTTCCCAAGAACCAGCACTGCTGTGCCACGAGGACAGAGAGGAGGAGAAAGGCCCTCTGCAGTGCCTTCTGTATGTAAAAGAAATATACAGTAGTTGTGTGGTATGCAACAGATTTTACACTCATTTTGCTTCATATGGGAAGTCTGACGCTTGCCCCACGAAAATCGGTCAAGCTGTAATTCCTTTTTCTCCCAGCCAATCCACGTTCTCCCCGTTCTCCCCATTTTCAAACCACACACTCCAAATTGATTGACGGCCCATTGGACCCAGTCTCCTAAGCAGCCGTTCAACATGTTTCACGGGTTGTGGGCGACATGGCGAATACGGACGAACGCACTTGTGACGCAGGCTGGCCAGGGGAACTGTGGAGTCGGTGCCTCTGAATTACAGAGTATGGCTGAAGGCGCACTGCTGCAGCTAAACCACCTCATTAGGTCGTGGTGACTGCATTTAGCCGGCATTTCCCCCCCTCACACGTCCAGAGAGGCCGCATCAGACATGGTGATTAACTGCAGAGTAAACACGTCCATCTCCGAGGTCTCAGGTCTCTACCGTGCAGCAAGGATGGCAACACAGTTTACTGTAACAACCCAACAAGAAACACTGGAGGCCCCCCATAAGTAATAAACCATGCTACCCAAGATTTGGAAAATTCATAACATTTGGTCAACACTGTGTGGCAAAACAGAGGCTAAAATATGTTTGAGTTCACTTGCAGTTTAGCCATGATGTTGCTTCAAGTGTTTTAAGCTGCTGCCTCCAATAATCAAACTCTTCCTTTGTTGAAGGAGAGGAATGTTGCTTTTGACCTATCTTGACAATTACCCTGGAACTCGAAAAATAACAGAAATGCAGTTATGTAAACTTTTCAGGAGACATTTTCCTCTAAAATAATGGCAAATAACTTACAAGCACAGTTCCAAAAACAAATATGCATGAAGGTACAGTTGATTTTTTTTTTCTCTTCAGGAAATAAAAGTAAATTGAGAGTTATTCAAGTCTATCATCTGAGATTGACCTGGCCAGCAAGGCACGAATACAACAGCAGAAGCGTGCAAAGTCTGGATTAATTATTGCAATACCTGCAGCAAAGGAGGGCTAATTTGCAGCACACTTCATTTGGTTTTACTACCCTCTGTCTCGTGGGGTGTTGTAACGGAGTTTACCCTTGTCTAGGGAAAATTTTCACCCATTTACTTAATGTCTGTAGTCAGTAGTTTGATTTTTACTCCGGCAATGTGAAGCCTATGCCAAGGCTTCACTGTTACTGGGTGGAGAAGAGGGAGAAACGCTGAGAGCATGTTTTTCATTTCATGTGTGTTTACTGTTCTGTAAATGCTACTCCCTCAAAGCTATTCTCAATTTTAGAATGCTTTCATTTGCAAAATGCTTTTTTAGTATGGCTCGTGCTCCTGTCTGACAACATTACATAGAGGGCATTTTCTGCAGTGTTACTTCTCTACATTACCTCAACGCAGTGTATGTGGGTGGTTTTGGAGAAAACATGTAGTTGTGGTGTCAAGGTCAAGCTCAGGTCACGGATGCTGCGAACAGAGGAGACAGAGGTGTTGGGAAAGAGCTCCACGCTGCAGGCTATGTGACCCTACCTCTGGAGCTGCAACTCAGCTTCGCACAGACAGCTGTAGACACCCTGTCTGGATGAACAGCTGGCCAGGATGTCTGGGCTGAAAAGGAGGGGGAGAAAGACAGAAAGAGATACCAAGATAGGGAAATAGAGGATGGGAAAAGATAGATGACATCCAAAAAAACGAGAAATGGGAAAGTGGGACAGGAGAGGGAGCGAAGGAGAGTAAGCAGAGGTGACAAAAGGTAACAGACAGGGTCCAATACATCCAGAACCTCCAGAGAGGGGCCTCTGTGTGGGAAAAGAAGGGTGGAGGGTCATAAATCTGACTGGGCCCGGCTGCCTGGTTCCACACTGGGTTTGTTCAGGTGGGCCCTCTCCATCAGCTCCTCCTGCTGCTGCTTGCTGCCGCCGCCGCCACCACTGCTGCTCAGTGTGCTAAGAAAGCCAGACAAACGAGAAATGTGTCGGAGGGAAGGAAAAGAAGCACTTCATGGTTTTATGGTTTCCTTCTCTCTGCAGGCATGCTCGCAGACTGAGTGACATGGGCTAAGAAGCATGACCTGCGAGCAGAATTCTGGAAGACAAAGAGAAGTTATGGGGTTGAACTTTTTTAACCTTTATTGTTCCGGAGAAGGTCTGCTGTGCTGCTGCTGTTTTACAGCTACATTTATGCGTCCTGTTTGCAGCCATATGTGCATAGTACAAGAGATATGGAGCCACAATTGTCACAGTTTTCTGTTGTAAAAACAATATTTATGTTCTGATTTTGTCATGTAAATGTAGCTATACACTCACACAAGTAATTGTTCGGGTACACAATTCAAGATTTAAGGCTTGATACACTCAAAATATTTTTTTTAACAAAACTGGACTGAAAACAAACTTATTCCTATATTTTCCTCCTTAAGTGTGAAAAGTGCAGAAAAAAAATGTTATTACTTTTTAAGAGAGGTGTTCTTTTAGTTTAGTGCAAAATGTGAAAATGTTACTCTTCATTTCACCCAGTTCCCATGCACTTTAAAAAAAATTATACACATGATATACACATTCAGGAACTGAATAATACAATCTTTCAAATGGAAAAACCAAATCAGCTCTTTTACAAACAGACATTTGTCTGTATAAAACTAAACTGAAGAGTAAAAATGGATTAGACGTTCTCATAAAGAGCAAATGTCTGAACTTGGTAACAAGTTCACGTTCTCGAAATACCTCCATTTGCCACAAACCCCAATTTAAACATCTTTGTACAGACTGATTTTGGAGTTCTGGAGTAAAACAAGGACATTTGTGAGATTACAAACTACAAATTTCAAGCATTTTCAGGCTGCAGTTTAGATTTCTGAAGGTTCACGGTGGTAATAGATGCAATTTAACTGTGTCCTATTAATGTTTGCAAACAAGAATGAGTAGTATGAGTTATGGAGGCAGAACTGATAAAATTTAGTTAATATGTGGTGCATAATGCATATGACCACTATTTTGTAGTGTAACATACAGTGTTACACCTCTACCAGTCAGCGTATAACGATTCCGAGCTGTAACTCTTTAGCCAGAAGCAGGATTCTCATGAAGCTGGAGGGTCTGCTGAGTTCAAGTAGGGATTTTTCAGCACACACCACTGGAGCCAGAAAGTGGCCTCTTCATGGCTGAGGTCCAGAGACACTGGCCTAGTGGCAGACTGACAGTGGGAGACGATACAGAGAACAAGAGGCAAGAGGGAATAGAAAATGGAGAAAACAGACATTCTGCACAATTCACACACACACACAAGTATTATAAGAGGTCTTTCAGTGGATCCGTTAGCACACACTCACACTCAAGACTCACGTATAGTACGCACCAAAAATGGGCATCTCCAGTATATTTATACATACAACACACTCCCATACACACAAAAACACGAAACACATAAGAAAACATGCAACATAATGTGAGCAGAGCGCCACATACTTTTCCACTTTGCCTCACGTGCTGGTGAGAAAGCGAGCGAGTGGGCTGTGTAGACAGGGCCCATTTTTCTCTTTTCCTGTGGTTGGAGTGTGTGACTGGGGATTTATTTTCGCAGCTCTCTGGAGGGAGGTCACTGTTTTTGCTGAATTTGAAACATTTGAAGTATCCGAGGCCCCCCATCCCTGTTCCACATTAGAGAAATGGCCCATTCATTTGGACCTGTCAGAATGCATAATGGTTCTCGGATCACGTCTGCTTACTGCTCGTCAAACTGGGTCACACAAAACACTCTGGCCTTGATCTCATTATGTAATTTACCTCTCTTTCTCTCTCCTGCATTCACTCTCCTTAAAGATAAGATCTTCATTGATAAGAAGTGCAAGTGATTCCCTAAAAGATTGAACAAATGAAATCAAAGAAATGGTTTCACGTGAGATACAGTTCAGATGTACCATGTTTGCATGCAGGAGAATGATGAATCTCTCAGTTGAAGCGGGCAGATGAATAGTGAACGGATATTAGCTTGGGCTGGGCTGTTTGACACATGGCTGTCTGGGCTTCCTCTGCTTCCTACAGGTAATATTTTTCTGTAATGGCTATTGAAAGAAAGGCTGAAGCTGAAAAAGAAGATTTCCAGAAGCTTCTGTCACTGCAGGACAATGATCAGTGCATTTCCCTGGAGTTCAAAGTGAAAC
>NW_026117701.1:0-22879 GCF_001640805.2 Lates calcarifer
CCAGTGTTATTTTGGCACGTATAAAGGGTCTGTCTTCAGCAGCCGCTGTGGCTTACGGCCACACCCCTGAGCGCGCCCGATCTCGTCTGATCTCGGAAGCTAAGCAGGGTCGGGCCTGGGTTAGTACTTGGATGGGAGACCGCCTGGGAATACCAGGTGCCGTAAGCTTTTGTCCCCATCTTTTCCTGCCTATCTTACAGCAGCAGAATGCCGCTTCCTCTGTAGTTGAGACAGGGCACGCCCAAACTACTTTTATTTTGCAGCCTGTATTTCACGCTCTGTTTTGCACTGTCTGTTTTATGTCACGTCGCTTTCGGCAATCGGGTATTAGGCGCTGGAAAGTCACCTCTGTAAAGTCTGCACTGCTGCCGAATGAATGAGCGCAGTCTGGGTTTTGGGCACAATGACCCAATACGTCGTCCACAAGGACGTGTGGCTCACCGATGTACGTTTTTGAGCAATTTCGGACGAAAATGGACTTGGAACAGAGCCAAATGTTTGATCAGGCCATACGGAAAATTCTTGTTGGGTGGAGTAGTTATTTCTTAGTTTTGCTGTTGACTGTTAGAGAAAATCCCCATTATTGTTGATTGCTATGTGAAATAACAGATCTGCCAGTGTTATTTTGGCACGTATAAAGGGTCTGTCTTCAGCAGCCGCTGTGGCTTACGGCCACACCACCCTGAGCGCGCCCGATCTCGTCTGATCTCGGAAGCTAAGCAGGGTCGGGCCTGGTTAGTACTTGGATGGGAGACCGCCTGGGAATACCAGGTGCCGTAAGCTTTTTGTCCCCATCTTTTCCTGCCTATCTTACAGCAGCAGAATGCCGCTTCCTCTGTAGTTGAGACAGGGCACGCCCAAACTACTTTTATTTTGCAGCCTGTATTTCACGCTCTGTTTTGCACTTCTGTTTTATGTCACGTCGCTTTCGGCAATCGGGTATTAGGCGCTGGAAAGTCACCTCTGTAAAGTCTGCACTGCTGCCGAATGAATGAGCGCAGTCTGGGTTTTGGGCACAATGACCCAATACGTCGTCCACAAGGACGTGTGGCTCACCGATGTACGTTTTGAGCAATTTCGGACGAAAATGGACTTGGAACAGAGCCAAATGTTTGATCAGGCCATACGGAAAATTCTTGTTGGGTGGAGTAGTTATTTCTTAGTTTTGCTGTTGACTGTTAGAGAAAATCCCCATTATTGTTGATTGCTATGTGAAATAACAGATCTGCCAGTGTTATTTTGGCACGTATAAAGGGTCTGTCTTCAGCAGCCGCTGTGGCTTACGGCCACACCACCCTGAGCGCGCCCGATCTCGTCTGATCTCGGAAGCTAAGCAGGGTCGGGCCTGGTTAGTACTTGGATGGGAGACCGCCTGGGAATACCAGGTGCCGTAAGCTTTTTGTCCCCATCTTTTCCTGCCTATCTTACAGCAGCAGAATGCCGCTTCCTCTGTAGTTGAGACAGGGCACGCCCAAAACTACTTTTATTTTGCAGCCTGTATTTCACGCTCTGTTTTGCACTTCTGTTTTATGTCACGTCGCTTTCGGCAATCGGGTATTAGGCGCTGGAAAGTCACCTCTGTAAAGTCTGCACTGCTGCCGAATGAATGAGCGCAGTCTGGGTTTTGGGCACAATGACCCAATACGTCGTCCACAAGGACGTGTGGCTCACCGATGTACGTTTTGAGCAATTTCGGACGAAAATGGACTTGGAACAGAGCCAAATGTTTGATCAGGCCATACGGAAAATTCTTGTTGGGTGGAGTAGTTATTTCTTAGTTTTGCTGTTGACTGTTAGAGAAAATCCCCATTATTGTTGATTGCTATGTGAAATAACAGATCTGCCAGTGTTATTTTGGCACGTATAAAGGGTCTGTCTTCAGCAGCCGCTGTGGCTTACGGCCACACCACCCTGAGCGCGCCCGATCTCGTCTGATCTCGGAAGCTAAGCAGGGTCGGGCCTGGTTAGTACTTGGATGGGAGACCGCCTGGGAATACCAGGTGCCGTAAGCTTTTTGTCCCCATCTTTTCCTGCCTATCTTACAGCAGCAGAATGCCGCTTCCTCTGTAGTTGAGACAGGGCACGCCAAAACTACTTTTATTTTGCAGCCTGTATTTCACGCTCTGTTTTGCACTTCTGTTTTATGTCACGTCGCTTTCGGCAATCGGGTATTAGGCGCTGGAAAGTCACCTCTGTAAAGTCTGCACTGCTGCCGAATGAATGAGCGCAGTCTGGGTTTTGGGCACAATGACCCAATACGTCGTCCACAAGGACGTGTGGCTCACCGATGTACGTTTTGAGCAATTTCGGACGAAAATGGACTTGGAACAGAGCCAAATGTTTGATCAGGCCATACGGAAAATTCTTGTTGGGTGGAGTAGTTATTTCTTAGTTTTGCTGTTGACTGTTAGAGAAAATCCCCATTATTGTTGATTGCTATGTGAAATAACAGATCTGCCAGTGTTATTTTGGCACGTATAAAGGGTCTGTCTTCAGCAGCCGCTGTGGCTTACGGCCACACCACCCTGAGCGCGCCCGATCTCGTCTGATCTCGGAAGCTAAGCAGGGTCGGGCCTGGTTAGTACTTGGATGGGAGACCGCCTGGGAATACCAGGTGCCGTAAGCTTTTTGTCCCCATCTTTTCCTGCCTATCTTACAGCAGCAGAATGCCGCTTCCTCTGTAGTTGAGACAGGGCACGCCCAAACTACTTTTATTTTGCAGCCTGTATTTCACGCTCTGTTTTGCACTTCTGTTTTATGTCACGTCGCTTTCGGCAATCGGGTATTAGGCGCTGGAAAGTCACCTCTGTAAAGTCTGCACTGCTGCCGAATGAATGAGCGCAGTCTGGGTTTTGGGCACAATGACCCAATACGTCGTCCACAAGGACGTGTGGCTCACCGATGTACGTTTTGAGCAATTTCGGACGAAAATGGACTTGGAACAGAGCCAAATGTTTGATCAGGCCATACGGAAAATTCTTGTTGGGTGGAGTAGTTATTTCTTAGTTTTGCTGTTGACTGTTAGAGAAAATCCCCATTATTGTTGATTGCTATGTGAAATAACAGATCTGCCAGTGTTATTTTGGCACGTATAAAGGGTCTGTCTTCAGCAGCCGCTGTGGCTTACGGCCACACCACCCTGAGCGCGCCCGATCTCGTCTGATCTCGGAAGCTAAGCAGGGTCGGGCCTGGTTAGTACTTGGATGGGAGACCGCCTGGGAATACCAGGTGCCGTAAGCTTTTTGTCCCCATCTTTTCCTGCCTATCTTACAGCAGCAGAATGCCGCTTCCTCTGTAGTTGAGACAGGGCACGCCCAAACTACTTTTATTTTGCAGCCTGTATTTCACGCTCTGTTTTGCACTTCTGTTTTATGTCACGTCGCTTTCGGCAATCGGGTATTAGGCGCTGGAAAGTCACCTCTGTAAAGTCTGCACTGCTGCCGAATGAATGAGCGCAGTCTGGGTTTTGGGCACAATGACCCAATACGTCGTCCACAAGGACGTGTGGCTCACCGATGTACGTTTTGAGCAATTTCGGACGAAAATGGACTTGGAACAGAGCCAAATGTTTGATCAGGCCATACGGAAAATTCTTGTTGGGTGGAGTAGTTATTTCTTAGTTTTGCTGTTGACTGTTAGAGAAAATCCCCATTATTGTTGATTGCTATGTGAAATAACAGATCTGCCAGTGTTATTTTGGCACGTATAAAGGGTCTGTCTTCAGCAGCCGCTGTGGCTTACGGCCACACCACCCTGAGCGCGCCCTGATCTCGTCTGATCTCGGAAGCTAAGCAGGGTCGGGCCTGGTTAGTACTTGGATGGGAGACCGCCTGGGAATACCAGGTGCCGTAAGCTTTTTGTCCCCATCTTTTCCTGCCTATCTTACAGCAGCAGAATGCCGCTTCCTCTGTAGTTGAGACAGGGCACGCCCAAACTACTTTTATTTTGCAGCCTGTATTTCACGCTCTGTTTTGCACTTCTGTTTTATGTCACGTCGCTTTCGGCAATCGGGTATTAGGCGCTGGAAAGTCACCTCTGTAAAGTCTGCACTGCTGCCGAATGAATGAGCGCAGTCTGGGTTTTGGGCACAATGACCCAATACGTCGTCCACAAGGACGTGTGGCTCACCGATGTACGTTTTGAGCAATTTCGGACGAAAATGGACTTGGAACAGAGCCAAATGTTTGATCAGGCCATACGGAAAATTCTTGTTGGGTGGAGTAGTTATTTCTTAGTTTTGCTGTTGACTGTTAGAGAAAATCCCCATTATTGTTGATTGCTATGTGAAATAACAGATCTGTCAGTGTTATTTTGGCACGTATAAAGGGTCTGTCTTCAGCAGCCGCTGTGGCTTACGGCCACACCACCCTGAGCGCGCCCGATCTCGTCTGATCTCGGAAGCTAAGCAGGGTGGGGCCTGGTTAGTACTTGGATGGGAGACCGCCTGGGAATACCAGGTGCCGTAAGCTTTTTGTCCCCATCTTTTCCTGCCTATCTTACAGCAGCAGAATGCCGCTTCCTCTGTAGTTGAGACAGGGCACGCCAAAACTACTTTTATTTTGCAGCCTGTATTTCACGCTCTGTTTTGCACTTCTGTTTTATGTCACGTCGCTTTCGGCAGTCGGGTATTAGGCGCTGGAAAGTCACCTCTGTAAAGTCTGCACTGCTGCCGAATGAATGAGCGCAGTCTGGGTTTTGGGCACAATGACCCAATACGTCGTCCACAAGGACGTGTGGCTCACCGATGTACGTTTTGAGCAATTTCGGACAAAAATGGACTTGGAACAGAGCCAAATGTTTGATCAGGCCATACGGAAAATTCTTGTTGGGTGGAGTAGTTATTTCTTAGTTTTGCTGTTGACTGTTAGAGAAAATCCCCATTATTGTTGATTGCTATGTGAAATAACAGATCTGCCAGTGTTATTTTGGCACGTATAAAGGGTCTGTCTTCAGCAGCCGCTGTGGCTTACGGCCACACCACCCTGAGCGCGCCTACAGGTGAAGCAGTGCAGTGTGGGAGCTTGTGAAAATAGCTTGTGAGGTTTTTTGGTTTTTTTGGTTTAATAGAACTATATCTGGCTTTTTGCTTTTTTTTCTTTTTTTACTGAGAGTGTCATCCCCAGACAGCGGCTGCTGTTTGGGGAATTTCCCCTTTAAGTTTCGTTTTTACGGCATGACGATGGAGAAGAGACCGGAGAGAGAGACGAGACATGTGGACGGTGGAGACAAAGGAGGAAGAATCTATGAGAGACAGCTGACTTTATTAGCAGAGATCGATGGGGAGGACAATATAACAATGATGGAGCTGCTGAGAAAAGTAAAAGAAGAGTGTGGTGAAGTAATCGGCTGTAGATTCAAGTCACTGAAGTCTTATGAATTAACAATGAAGGACGCACGAGGAAAAGAAAAGCTGATGGATGGACTTAAGATTAAAGACAGCCGGATAATGGGAAAGGAGCTAGGAAACGACGAGTTGGTCGTTTCTTTTATTAATTTGCCGACGTATATTGAAGACGAGGAGATTTTGGAGAAACTGAAAGAGTGGGGAGTGAAGGCGATCTCCCCGATTAAGCGGCGGATGTGGCCGGGAACATCAATTGCCGATGGGACAAGATTTATGAAAGTGAAATTCACTGAGACTGTTAAATCACTGCCGTACTCAACAAAGTTTGAGACAGTTGGGGGTTCTGAACATTTCAGGGTCATTCATGATCGGCAAATAAAAGTGTGCCGACTCTGCATCCGACCGGGGCATGTAGTGAGAGACTGCCCGACGTTTAAATGTTTCAAATGTGGGAACCAAGGACACTATGCCCGAGAATGTGTGGTGACGGAGAGATGCCAGGATTGCAGAGAGAAAGTGACTCTGTGTATATGTGGGGCATCGGCTGCTTTCAGAGGAGAGATTCCCTACTCTGACATCTCGTCTAGCAGAGGGGACCTGGTGGAGGAGGTGGAAGATCCGACGGGGGAGAGGGAGGAGGAGTTGGCGGAGGCGGCGGATGAGCTGACGGAAGAGAGGGAGGAGGTGGAGATCGGTGGCGGGCGAATCTGGTCGCTGGAAGCGGAGGAGTTGGACAGCAGTCTCGAAGATGCTGGCTCGAGGATAACTGCGGTCAGCGAGGACGCAGGAGATGAGAGAGATCGATTAGGTGAGAAAACTGGAGGAGGAGGGGCGTGTGTTGTAGACGAGAGAGACGGCCATGTGCGCTCTTCTCAGCTGAGCGCAGGCAGTACGGAGACGGACGTGAATCTGAGAAGTAGCGGAGAAGAGATGGATATCAGTGAGGACATGATAAGGCAATTGAAAAGGAAGAAGAAAGGGAAAGAGAAGATGAACGTGAAAAAATGAAAGGTATGAATGAAGCTCTGCAGTTATTTCTTTTTTTGTTGTTTCTTTGCATTATGAGCGCTCCAATTAAAATCTCTTCATTTAACTGTAACGGACTTAGAGACATTCGGAAAGCAGAGCAGGTTTTTGCTGGGCTAGACTCAGACATTTTATGTTTACAAGAAACTCATTGGAGCGATGAGCTTATGGACAGAATGAAGGTGATGTGGAGGGGGGATCTCTTTGTGAATCATGGGGGGCAGAGGGAATGTGGAGTGGCAATTTTGACCAAAGAAGGAATTGTGGACAATGTTAAACAAATATTTAAGGATACTAAGGGCAGATTATTAGTTATTGAATTTGAACTGCAAAGTCTTCTGTTTCGTTTGGTAAATGTCTATGCACCTAATATTGAAACAGAGAGAAAAACGTTTTTTGGGAAAATGAAGGGTTTAGTTAAAGGGAACTGTATTTTAGTTGGTGATTTTAATGTATGGTGTACGAGGCTTGATGCATGTAATGTTGCAATATTCAAGAACGATGCATCGAGAACAGTACTTAATAACATCCTGCTGACTGATGATTTGGTTGACGTATGGAGAGAGGATAATCCATATAAAAGAAAATTTTCCAGAAGGCAAATGGTGTTGGGCAGCTTGAAACAAAGTAGGATTGATTTATGTTTAGTTAAAAGAAATGTTGTAAGTTTGGTAGGAAGGATAAGTTATAAGTTTATAGGTTTAAGTGATCATGCCGCCGTGTCCTTTCTCTTGGGTGAAAAAAGGGGTGGGAAGGGAGGTGGATTATGGTGTTTAAATGCTTCTCTGTTGGAGGAGCCGAAATATAAAAAATGTATTACCGATTGTATAAAGTTTGAAAAAGGAAGTCCGCTGTACGAGGGGAACATCTGTGACTGGTGGGAAATGGTTAAAACTAAATTAAAGAAAATAAGTATCAGATATGCTAAGAGGAGGAGTTTTAGGAAGAAACAAAAGGAGAAAGAGATGACTGATAACTTAGAGAGAGAGGAAGAGAGATTAGAGAGAGATCCAAATTTAGATAGGTCTAAACTGTTGCAACTGCAAAGCGAATTGGAAAATTTGGAAAAAGAAAAATGCATGGGAGCAATTATAAGGAGCAAGGCTAAGTATGTGGTGGAGGGGGAGAAATCTACAAAGTTTTTTCTAAACCTGGAGAAAAAGAAACAAAGGGGAAATTTTATTGCTGAATTGGAAAATGAAAAAGGTGAGAAAATAAGTGACCTGGTGGGTATTCTTGAGGAGGTTCAAAAGTTTTATATGAAGTTATTTGATAAAGAAAGTATTAATGAAGAATGTGTAGATAGATTGTTGAGTGCTGTAGATGTTCAACTGTCTGATGATGATAAACAGATCTGTGACGCTGACATTACAGTAGAAGAAATAAAAGTGGCGATTGATCAAGCAAAAAAATACAAAAGCCCAGGATCAGACGGGTTAACAAATGAATTCTATAAAACCTTTGCGGATAGTTTGGTGCCAATATTGGCGAAACTATATGGGCATATGGAGGAAAGGAAGGTGGTGCCAGAGTCCATAACGAAAGGCATAATCACAATTTTATATAAGAACAAGGGAAATGCACACAAACTGGAGAACTACAGACCACTAAGTTTATTAAATGGTGATTATAAAATATTGGCTAAAGTCTTTGCCAACAGAATTAAGAGGGTGGTAGGAAGTATTATCTCAAATACACAAGGATACAGCATACCGGAGAGAGACATAACAGATACTATTTGTTCTGTTAGGGATGTGGTGGGGCATATGAATAAAGAAGATGAGGGGGGAGTTCTTTTAAGTGTGGATTTAAATAAAGCCTTTGACAGAGTGGAACATGACTACTTATGGCAAACAATGTATAAATTTGGGTTCGGTGAAAGACTGGTGTCATGGTTAAAACTGCTCTATGATAATGCAAAAAGTTGCGTCAAAGTGAATGGGGTGCTTACAGAAGTATTTGCTTTGAGGAGATCTATAAGACAGGGGTGCCCTCTGTCTGCTATACTGTATAGTATTTCCGCGGAGCCGTTTGCGGCCTTTGTTAAGAAAGATACAAGAATAAGCAGTGTCGATATTCCTTTTGGTAAAAAAAGTTTAATATATCAGTATGCGGATGATACAAGTATTACTGTAAAAGATTTGGAGAGTGTGAATTATGTGTTGGAAGATTTAAGACTGTATGAGAAGGCATCGGGAGCTAAGATTAATGTAGAAAAGTCGGAAATAATGTTCTTTGGTAAAGTAAATAAAGAGAAGGTTGGGGTGCCGTTTAAAGTTAGGGATGATTTTATAAAGATTTTAGGAATAAATATAGGAACTAAGGAAAAGGAAGCCAGGGATGAGACCTGGACAGGTGTTTTGAATAAGATCAAAAATACATTAAATTACTGGAAGCTAAGACAGCTAAAATTGAAGGGCAAGGTGATAGTGGTAAATACTTTGTTATTGTCAAAAATAAATTATGTTTTAGGTGTTTTAGATTTGCCGGATTGGGTTTTTAAAGATTTGAATAACATGATAAGCAACTTTATATGGGGAGGGAAAAATGTAAGAATTGCTATGAAAACACTGATTGGTAAGGTGAAGAGCGGTGGGCTAAATCTGCTAGATATAAAAGCAAAAAAAAGTGCAATAAGAATCAAAATGGTACAGAAATTCTTGTATGGGGAAATAGAGTATGGTTGGAAAGTGTTTTTTAAGCAGTTTTTATTTGATAGTGGAGGATGCGGGCAGGCGGGGATCTTTATGTGTTTAACAAAGGGATGTGTGGATAAATTGCCATTGTTTTATAAGGAGGTGTTTGGAGATTGGGCGGGGTTCTTACAGAAAAAAGTGGTGTATGATTGTAAGGATATGAATCAAGTTATTCAGCAGCCTATATTTCTCAATCCCAAAGTAATCGACAAGGGGACCATGTTGCAAAATGAAAAGTTTGTTCTGGCTGGGATAAGACAGTTTAAAGACATTGCATATGAGTATGTACCGGGCTTATTACCAGCGAGAGCCATATATGATTGTGTAATGGAGTGGGATGAGGATGTTAAAAGGGCTGCTGTGGACAATATGTATGATAAAATCAAAAGAAGCATGCCTGTTAACTGGATGAAAATCATTGACAAGCAAACAGTTAGGCTAGAAAGGTGCAACATGCCTGAGTTCTTTGTCAATTGTGGCGGGATGAGGAAGAATTTTAATGGTATAAAGCTGAAGGTGATTTATGAGGCAATGTTGGAGAAGGAATTTAAAACACCTGCGGCGGAGGAAATGTGGAGGATATATATGTCGGACATGGATGTTAAAAAAATATGGGTAAATTTAAATGTGAGATATAATAGTCCAGAATGTGAAGATCTGGATTTTAAAATCAGACACAATAGAATATATACTAATGTGGTCCTGCATCAAGTGAATAAGGAGGTAAAAAGGGAGTGTGATGTTTGTGGTTTGGAACCTGAAAATTTGTTGCACTTGTTTTTAAAATGTATAGAGGTGAGAGAATTTCACAAAAAATTAGAGGTATGGGTGAGAAAGAATTGGAAGATGGGGATTTTGGATGGGAGGGATTGGAGGTGCATCTTTTTGTTTGGGCTGGAAAAAAAGAAGAGTGGTTTTAAAACAAATCTAGTTAACATAATGTTAAGTTTAGCGAGATATGCAATTTGGTGTCGAAGGAATTATGCACATTTTGAAAAAAAGAAACTGGATGCATGGAAGTTGTTTGTAGTACATGTTAGGAGATATGTGCTTATGATGGCTAATTATTTGGATGAGGATATATTTAAAGAGTGGTTTATAGATGAAAGTATGGTGATTGGGAAGGATGATACTGGAAAGTTGGTGATGTCTTTTTAGGATTCTTTTTGGTTGTATATGTTGCTTTTTATTGTTTTTTATGTTCTGACTTTGTGCTTTTTGTCTTTGTTATTATTTGTGGATTTAGTTGTTGTATATACACCTGCGTATATGTCTTGTGTACTTATTTTTTGGGGTTTTTGGGAAGTGTATGTTGATTTGAGCAAAGTGTGTGTATATGTGTATATGTGATAAACTTTTGATAATAAAAAAAAAAAAAAAAAAAAGCGCGCCCGATCTCGTCTGATCTCGGAAGCTAAGCAGGGTCGGGCCTGGTTAGTACTTGGATGGGAGACCGCCTGGGAATACCAGGTGCCGTAAGCTTTTTGTCCCCATCTTTTCCTGCCTATCTTACAGCAGCAGAATGCCGCTTCCTCTGTAGTTGAGACAGGGCACGCCCAAACTACTTTTATTTTGCAGCCTGTATTTCACGCTCTGTTTTGCACTTCTGTTTTATGTCACGTCGCTTTCGGCAATCGGGTATTAGGCGCTGGAAAGTCACCTCTGTAAAGTCTGCACTGCTGCCGAATGAATGAGCGCAGTCTGGGTTTTGGGCACAATGACCCAATACGTCGTCCACAAGGACCTGTGGCTCACCGATGTACGTTTTGAGCAATTTCGGACGAAAATGGACTTGGAACAGAGCCAAATGTTTGATCAGGCCATACGGAAAATTCTTGTTGGGTGGAGTAGTTATTTCTTAGTTTTGCTGTTGACTGTTAGAGAAAATCCCCATTATTGTTGATTGCTATGTGAAATAACAGATCTGCCAGTGTTATTTTGGCACGTATAAAGGGTCTGTCTTCAGCAGCCGCTGTGGCTTACGGCCACACCACCCTGAGCGCGCCCGATCTCGTCTGATCTCGGAAGCTAAGCAGGGTCCGGCCTGGTTAGTACTTGGATGGGAGACCGCCTGGGAATACCAGGTGCCGTAAGCTTTTTGTCCCCATCTTTTCCTGCCTATCTTACAGCAGCAGAATGCCACTTCCTCTGTAGTTGAGACAGGGCACGCCCAAACTACTTTTATTTTGCAGCCTGTATTTCACGCTCTGTTTTGCACTTCTGTTTTATGTCACGTCGCTTTCGGCAATCGGGTATTAGGCGCTGGAAAGTCACCTCTGTAAAGTCTGCACTGCTGCCGAATGAATGAGCGCAGTCTGGGTTTTGGGCACAATGACCCAATACGTCGTCCACAAGGACGTGTGGCTCACCGATGTACGTTTTGAGCAATTTCGGACGAAAATGGACTTGGAACAGAGCCAAATGTTTGATCAGGCCATACGGAAAATTCTTGTTGGGTGGAGTAGTTATTTCTTAGTTTTGCTGTTGACTGTTAGAGAAAATCCCCATTATTGTTGATTGCTATGTGAAATAACAGATCTGCCAGTGTTATTTTGGCACGTATAAAGGGTCTGTCTTCAGCAGCCGCTGTGGCTTACGGCCACACCACCCTGAGCAGCAGAGGGAGCAGGTTGTGTGTGAGACAAGCTGAGAGAAGTGTAAACTTTGACTTTCCTTTTTGCTTTCAAATTTCCCGAGAGAGATAGGTGGAGAAAGTATTTTGTTTTTTTTTCTAAGAGGTGAGCATATTCCCCAGACAGCGGCCGCTGTTTGGGGAAAAATCAAAGAAAAATATACGGACGGAAATCATGGCTAAGGAAAACGGAACGGCAAATGGAGGACGGCATGCGGTTGAAGGAGACAAAGAAAAAATAACTTATGAGAGGAGATTGACGGTGACGGCGGAGATAGACGGAGAAGATGAGGTGACGATGATGGAGCTGTTAAAGGCGGTGAAAGAGCAGTGCGGTGATGTGATCGGCTGCAGATTTAAGACAATGAAACTTTATGAACTAACAATGAGAAATGAAAGTGGAAAAAACAAATTGATGGACGGCTTCAAAATCAAGAACAGTCTGGTAATTGGGAAGGAAATAGGAAATGATGTGATGGTGGTTTCATTCATCAATTTACCTACATATGTGGAGGATGAAGCCATATTGGGAAAATTAAATGACTGGGGGGTGAGAGCAATCTCGCCAATTAAAAGAAGGATGTGGCCGGGGACGTCAATAGCTGATGGCACGAGATTCATGAAGGTGAAATTCACCGAAGATGTTAAGTCCCTGCCTTATTCAGCCAAATTTGAGACAGCGGGAGGAACAGAACACTTCCGTGTTATTCACGACAGGCAAGTAAAAGTTTGCCGGTTGTGTATACAGCCCGGACACGTGGTGCGAGATTGTCCGACATTTAAATGTTTTAAATGTGGAAATCAGGGGCATTATGCTCGCGAATGTGCGGGGACGGAGAGATGCAGTGACTGTGGGGAGAAGAGGGCTTTGTGTGTGTGTGGAGCATCGGCGGCGTTCAGGGGAGAGGCGCCGTATTCGGATATTTCATCCAGTCGAGAGGAGATGGCGGAGGTGGAGGGAGAACTGATGGTGGAGGGGGAGGAGGAGGAGGAGGAGGAGTTGGTGGAGGTGGAGGAGGACCAGAGGACGGAGGAGGCGGGGGTCGGCGGAGGGCGGATCTGGTCGCTGGAAACGGAGGAGCTGGACAACAGTCGGGAGGATGCGGGCACAGAGATTGTCGCGGTCAGCGCGGCTGCTGAGAGTGAGAGAGGTCAAGGAGGAGAGGTGACTGGAGAAGGAGGGGGGAGCGCGGGAGATGAGAGGACAGGAGGAGTGCGTTCCGCTGTGTTGGCTGAGGGCGGAACGGAGACGGAGGTGGGCTGGGGAAGCAGCGGAGAGGAGATGGACATAAGTGAAGAAATAATAAAACAGTTGAAGAGGAAGAAGAAAGGAACAGAAAGGATGAATGTGAAGAAATGAGAGGTATGAGGAAAGCTCTGCTGTTTTTTTTTTCTTTTAGTTTTTCAAGGTATTATGAGTGCACAAATTAAAATTTCCTCGTTAAACTGTAATGGCCTCAGAGACAAAAGGAAAGCAGAGCAGGTTTTCGTTGCACTCAATACAGACATTATTTGTCTACAAGAAACTCATTGGACTGAGGAAATTATGGATAGTATAAAGAGACTTTGGAAGGGAGTTTTTTTTGTAAATCATGGGGGACAGAGGGAATGTGGGGTGGCTATCTTGGTTAAAGAAGGGTGTATAGAAAATGTGAAGGAAATTTATAAGGATAACAAAGGGAGAATTTTGGTTATTGATTTTGAATTACAAAATGTTTTATTTCGTTTAGTAAATATCTATGCACCAAATGTGGAAACACAAAGGAAAGGTTTTTTTGCAAGGATGTCGGGTTTTGTTAAGGGGAACTGTATGATAGTCGGGGATTTCAATGTATGGTGCACGAGATTAGACGCGTGCAGTGTTGGGTCTTTTAAAAATGACACATCGAGAATAGCGCTACATAATATTATGTTAAAGGAGGATTTAATTGATGTATGGAGGGAGGAGAATCCCTATAAAAGGAGTTTCTCTAGAAGACAAATGGTCTTAGGAAAACTAAAGCAAAGCAGAATTGATTTATGTTTGGTTAGAAGATGTGTGGGGATTTATGTGACGAATTTAAAATATAATTTTCTGGGGTTGAGTGATCATGCAGCGCTAATTTTTCAGTTGGGGGAAAGGGGAGGGAGGGGGGGAGGGGTATGGTGTTTGAATGCGTGTTTGTTAGAGGAAGTAGAATATAAAAAAAAGGTTGTAGATTGTATAGTGCGGGAAAAAGAAAATCCATTGAGTTAAATACATGTGCATGGTGGGAGAAGGTAAAAAGTAAAATAAGCACGAGATATGCGAAACTGAGGAATTTTCTGAGGAAAAAAAAGAAATTAGAATTGAGGGAGGAGTTGGAGGAGGAGGAAGGAAGAGCTGACGTGGACACGGAGAGGGTGTTAAAGCTGCAGGGTAAATTGGAAAACTTGGAGAAAGAGAAGATCATGGGTGCAATAATAAGGAGCAGGGCTAAATATGTGGTGGAGGGAGAAAAGTGTACGAAATTTTTCTTGAACCTGGAAGGAAAGAGACAAAGGAAAAATTTTATTTGGGAGTTAGAAAAAGACACAGGAGAAAAAATAAGCGATTATGTAAGCATTTTAGAGGAGGTGCAAACCTATTATGAGAGTTTGTTTAAAAAGGAAGGAATAAATAAGGAGTTAGTGGATAAGGTTCTGGGCACGGTGGGGGTGGAGCTGACGGAGGAGGACAGGGAAATGTGTGATAAGGAGATAACTATTGAAGAAATTCGAGAGGCAATAAATCAAGCAAAAAAATACAAAAGTCCAGGTTCAGATGGGCTAACAAATGAATTTTATAAGACCTTTATTGACGTATTGGCTCCAATACTTATGAAACTCTTCGTTTGCATGGAAGAGAGACAAGAGGTGCCTGATTCTATGGCGACGGGGATTATCACATTACTATATAAGAATAGAGGAAACAAAAATAAATTGGAAAATTATAGACCATTAAGTTTGTTAAATTGTGATTATAAAATTCTAACAAAAATCTTTGCAAATAGAATAAAGGTGGTTGCAGGTAGTATCATTTCGGACACTCAGGGGTACAGTATACCGGGGAGGGATATAGCGGACACTATTTGCTCTATTAGGGATGTGGTAGGGCAAATGAACAGGGAGAAGGAGGGAGGGGTGCTATTAAGTGTGGATTTAAATAAGGCATTCGACAGAGTTGAACATGATTATTTGTGGAGGACATTGGGAAAATTTGGGTTTGGGGATAGGATAATTGCTTGGCTAAAATTGTTATATAGTCAAGCTAAAGGAAGGGTGAAGATTAATGGTACATTAACTGAAGGTTTTAAATTGGGAAGATCTATCAGACAGGGATGTCCTTTGTCTGCTATATTATATAGCATTTCTGCAGAGCCATTGGCAACACTGGTGAAGCAAGACGGGAGGATTTTAGCAGTGGATATTCCATTTGGTAAGAAAAGTTTAATTTATCAGTTTGCAGATGACACTAATTTTACTGTAAAAAATGCAGAGAGCGTTGATTTTATCATGGAGGATTTGAAAATTTATGGGGGGGCATCGGGTGCGAAAATAAATATTGACAAAACTGAAATAATGTTTTTTGGGGAGGAGAGGAACAAAAAATGGAATATCCCGTTTAGGATAAAGGATGATTTTATTAAGATTCTGGGGGTTAATTTAGGACCAAAAGAAAAGGAGGCAAGGGATGAAACGTGGACGGGGGTGTTAAACAAAATCAGAAATACGTTAAATTTTTGGAAGCTAAGACAGCTGAAACTGAAGGGGAAAGTGTTAGTGGTTAATGTGTTGCTGTTATCAAAAATAAATTATGTTTTAGGGGTCTTAGATATGCCGATTTGGGTTTTAAACGAATTGAAAAATTTAGTTAACAGTTTTATTTGGAGTGGGAGGGGTGTAAGGATTGCAACAAAAACTTTGATTGGTAATAGAGAGAGGGGTGGTTTAAAGTTAATGGATATCGAGGTAAGAAAGAATGCGATGAGAGTCAAAATGGTACAAAAATTTTTATATGGGAATTTGGAATATGGATGGAAAATGTTTTTTAAACAGTTTCTATACAACTGTGGAGGGATTGGGGATGAAGGAATTTTCATGTGTTTAAAAAAAGGATGTTTGGACAAAATACCTGTATTTTATCAAGAGGTTTTTGGAGTGTGGGAGGTGTTTTTAAGGAAAAAAGTGTTTTATAACTGTATTGATGTTAATCAGGTTTTTAAGCAACCGATTTTTTTTAACCCCAAAATAATTGAGAAAGGGAAAATGTTGCACAATGAAATGTTTTTTTTGGCTGGAGTTAGACAAATTAAAGATATTGTTTATGAATATGTACCGGGATTTATGCCGGGGAGAGCAATTTTTGACTGTTTATTGGAATGGGATGAAGATGTGAGTAGAGTAATGGTAGAAAATGTTTTTGAAAAAATTAAGAAGAGCATTCCAGCGGGTTGGGTAACTATGATCGACAAGCACACGGTGACAGCAAAGCCATGTGACCTGCCGGTCCTTTATATTGACTGCAATGGGGTTAAGAAACTCTTTTGCGTATTGAAAATGAAACAAATTTATGAGTCTATGGCGGTGGAGGAATTTAAAGTTCCTGAAAGCGAAAAAGTATGGAGAATGTATGTGCTGGATGACGATGTAAAATCAATGTGGGAAAATATAACTGTAAAATTTAACAGTGTCGAGTGCGAGAATTTGGATTTCAAAATAAGACACAATAGGGTTTATCACAAATGTGGTTATACATCAGTTTAATAGGGATGTAAATAGGGAGTGTGATGTGTGCAAGCTCGGACCGGAAACTTTATTTCATTTATTCTGGGAATGTGGAGAGGTGGTGGGGTTTTGTAGGAAATTAAAGCAGTGGGTGATGAGGAATTGGGGGAAGGGGATTTTAGAAGGGAGAGAATGGAGGAGTGTTTTTTTACTTGGGGTAACTAAAAAGAAGAAGGGTCACAGAGTGAATTTGTTAAATATTTTTCTGAGTTTGGCTAGACATTCAGTATGGTGTAGAAGGAACTTGATGCACTTTGAGGGTAAGAGGGTGGAGGTCTGGGATGTGTTTGTGTCAAAGGTAAAGAGATATGTGTATATGATGTGGTTCTATTTGGAGAAGGATGTATTTGAGGAATGGTTTGTGGAAGAGAGTGGAGTGATAAAGTTGGAGGGAAAAAAGAATTTGTTGTTTAATTTTTGATAGAATTTTAGTTTAGTTAACTTGTATTTTCCAGTGAATGTGTAAAATGTTTTTTTTGACTGGTTTGTTTTGGGCCTTGAGGTTTTTATTTTTAAGGAAATGTTTATTTGAATGATGTAATTTAAGGATTTCTCTGATCTAAGTGAAATTGAATTGTTGTATATTTTTTATAATAAAAAAAAAAAAAAAAAAAAAAGCGCGCCCGATCTCGTCTGATCTCGGAAGCTAAGCAGAGTCGGGCCTGGTTAGTACTTGGATGGGAGACCGCCTGGGAATACCAGGTGCCGTAAGCTTTTTGTCCCCATCTTTTCCTGCCTATCTTACAGCAGCAGAATGCCGCTTCCTCTGTAGTTGAGACAGGGCACGCCAAAACTACTTTTATTTTGCAGCCTGTATTTCACGCTCTGTTTTGCACTTCTGTTTTATGTCACGTCGCTTTCGGCAATCGGGTATTAGGCGCTGGAAAGTCACCTCTGTAAAGTCTGCACTGCTGCCGAATGAATGAGCGCAGTCTGGGTTTTGGGCACAATGACCCAATACGTCGTCCACAAGGACGTGTGGCTCACCGATGTACGTTTTGAGCAATTTCGGACGAAAATGGACTTGGAACAGAGCCAAATGTTTGATCAGGCCATACGGAAAATTCTTGTTGGGTGGAGTAGTTATTTCTTAGTTTTGCTGTTGACTGTTAGAGAAAATCCCCATTATTGTTGATTGCTATGTGAAATAACAGATCTGCCAGTGTTATTTTGGCACGTATAAAGGGTCTGTCTTCAGCAGCCGCTGTGGCTTACGGCCACACCACCCTGAGCGCGCCCGATCTCGTCTGATCTCGGAAGCTAAGCAGGGTCCGGCCTGGTTAGTACTTGGATGGGAGACCGCCTGGGAATACCAGGTGCCGTAAGCTTTTTGTCCCCATCTTTTCCTGCCTATCTTACAGCAGCAGAATGCCAGCTTCCTCTGTAGTTGAGACAGGGCACGCCCAAACTACTTTTATTTTGCAGCCTGTATTTCACGCTCTGTTTTGCACTTCTGTTTTATGTCACGTCGCTTTCGGCAATCGGGTATTAGGCGCTGGAAAGTCACCTCTGTAAAGTCTGCACTGCTGCCGAATGAATGAGCGCAGTCTGGGTTTTGGGCACAATGACCCAATACGTCGTCCACAAGGACGTGTGGCTCACCGATGTACGTTTTGAGCAATTTCGGACGAAAATGGACTTGGAACAGAGCCAAATGTTTGATCAGGCCATACGGAAAATTCTTGTTGGGTGGAGTAGTTATTTCTTAGTTTTGCTGTTGACTGTTAGAGAAAATCCCCATTATTGTTGATTGCTATGTGAAATAACAGATCTGCCAGTGTTATTTTGGCACGTATAAAGGGTCTGTCTTCAGCAGCCGCTGTGGCTTACGGCCACACCACCCTGAGCAGCAGAGGGAGCAGGTTGTGTGTGAGACAAGCTGAGAGAAGTGTAAACTTTGACTTTCCTTTTTGCTTTCAAATTTCCCGAGAGAGATAGGTGGAGAAAGTATTTTGTTTTTTTTTTCTAAGAGGTGAGCATATTCCCCAGACAGCGGCCGCTGTTTGGGGAAAGATCAAAGAAAAATATACGGACGGAAATCATGGCTAAGGAAAACGGAACGGCAAATGGAGGACGGCATGCGGTTGAAGGAGACAAAGGAAAAAATAACTTATGAGAGGAGATTGACGGTGACGGCGGAGATAGACGGAGAAGATGAGGTGACGATGATGGAGCTGTTAAAGGCGGTGAAAGAGCAGTGCGGTGATGTGATCGGCTGCAGATTTAAGACAATGAAACTTTATGAACTAACAATGAGAAATGAAAGTGGAAAAAACAAATTGATGGACGGCTTCAAAATCAAGAACAGTCTGGTAATTGGGAAGGAAATAGGAAAATGATGTGATGGTGGTTTCATTCATCAATCTACCTACATATGTGGAGGATGAAGCCATATTGGGAAAATTAAATGACTGGGGTGAGAGCAATCTCGCCAATTAAAAGAGGATGTGGCGGGACGTCAATAGCTGATGGCACGAGATTCATGAAGTGAAATTCACCGAAGATGTTAAGTCCCTGCCTTATTCAGCCAAATTCGAGACAGCGGGAGGAATAGAACACTTCCGTGTTATTCACGACAGGCAAGTAAAAGTTTGCCGGTTGTGTATACAGCCCGGACACGTGGTGCGAGATTGTCCGACATTTAAATGTTTTAAATGTGGAAATCAGGGGCATTATGCTCGCGAATGTGCGGGGACGGAGAGATGCAGTGACTGTGGGGAGAAGAGGGCTTTGTGTGTGTGTGGAGCATCGGCGGCGTTCAGGGGAGAGGTGCCGTATTCGGATATTTCATCCAGTCGAGAGGAGATGGCGGAGGTGGAGGGAGAACTGATGGTGGAGGGGGAGGAGGAGGAGGAGGAGGAGTCGGTGGAGGTGGAGGAGGACCAGAGGACGGAGGAGGCGGGGGTCGGCGGAGGGCGGATCTGGTCGCTGGAAACGGAGGAGCTGGACAACAGTCGGGAGGATGCCGGCACAGAGATCGTCGCGGTCAGCGCGGCTGCTGAGAGTGAGAGAGGTCAAGGAGGAGAGGTGACTGGAGAAGGAGGGGGGAGCGCGGGAGATGAGAGGACAGGAGGAGTGCGTTCCGCTGTGTTGGCTGAGGGCGGAGCGGAGACGGAGGTGGGCTGGGGAAGCAGCGGAGAGGAGATGGACATAAGTGAAGAAATAATAAAACAGTTGAAGAGGAAGAAGAAAGGAACAGAAAGGATGAATGTGAAGAAATGAGAGGTATGAGGAAAGCTCTGCTGTTTTTTTTTTCTTTTAGTTTTTCAAGGTATTATGAGTGCACAAATTAAAATTTCCTCGTTAAACTGTAATGGCCTCAGAGACAAAAGGAAAGCAGAGCAGGTTTTCGTTGCACTCAATACAGACATTATTTGTCTACAAGAAACTCATTGGACTGAGGAAATTATGGATAGTATAAAGAGACTTTGGAAGGGAGTTTTTTTTGTAAATCATGGGGGACAGAGGGAATGTGGGGTGGCTATCTTGGTTAAAGAAGGGTGTATAGAAAATGTGAAGGAAATTTATAAGGATAACAAAGGGAGAATTTTGGTTATTGATTTTGAATTACAAAATGTTTTATTTCGTTTAGTAAATATCTATGCACCAAATGTGGAAACACAAAGGAAAGGTTTTTTTGCAAGGATGTCGGGTTTTGTTAAGGGGAACTGTATGATAGTCGGGGATTTCAATGTATGGTGCACGAGATTAGACGCGTGCAGTGTTGGGTCTTTTAAAAATGACACATCGAGAACAGCGCTACATAATATTATGTTAAAGGAGGATTTAATTGATGTATGGAGGGAGGAGAATCCCTATAAAAGGAGTTTCTCTAGAAGACAAATGGTCTTAGGAAAATAAAGCAAAGCAGAATTGATTTATGTTTGGTTAGAAGATGTGTGGGGATTTATGTGACGAATTTAAAATATAATTTTCTGGGGTTGAGTGATCATGCAGCGCTAATTTTTCAGTTAGGGGAAAGGGGAGGGAGGGGGGGAGGGGTATGGTGTTTGAATGCGTGTTTGTTAGAGGAAGTAGAATATAAAAAAAAGGTTGTAGATTGTATAGTGCGGGAAAAAGAAAATCCATTGAGTTAAAATACATGTGCATGGTGGGAGAAGGTAAAAAGTAAAATAAGGCAACAGAGATATGCGAAACTGAGGAATTTTCTGAGGAAAAAAAAGAAATTAGAATTGAGGGAGGAGTTGGAGGAGGAGGAAGGAAGAGCTGACGTGGACACGGAGAGGGTGTTAAAGCTGCAGGGTAAATTGGAAAACTTGGAGAAAGAGAAGATCATGGGTGCAATAATAAGGAGCAGGGCTAAATATGTGGTGGAGGGAGAAAAGTGTACGAAATTTTTCTTGAACCTGGAAGGAAAGAGACAAAGGAAAAATTTTATTTGGGAGTTAGAAAAAGACACAGGAGAAAAAATAAGCGATTATGTAAGCATTTTAGAGGAGGTGCAAACCTATTATGAGAGTTTGTTTAAAAAGGAAGGAATAAATAAGGAGTTAGTGGATAAGGTTCTGGGCACGGTGGGGGTGGAGCTGACGGAGGAGGACAGGGAAATGTGTGATAAGGAGATAACTATTGAAGAAATTCGAGAGGCAATAAATCAAGCAAAAAAATACAAAAGTCCAGGTTCAGATGGGCTAACAAATGAATTTTATAAGACCTTTATTGACGTATTGGCTCCAATACTTATGAAACTCTTCGTTTGCATGGAAGAGAGACAAGAGGTGCCTGATTCTATGGCGACGGGGATTATCACATTACTATATAAGAATAGAGGAAACAAAAATAAATTGGAAAATTATAGACCATTAAGTTTGTTAAATTGTGATTATAAAATTCTAACAAAATCTTTGCAAATAGAATAAAGGTGGTTGCAGGTAGTATCATTTCGGACACTCAGGGGTACAGTATACCGGGGAGGGATATAGCGGACACTATTTGCTCTATTAGGGATGTGGTAGGGCAAATGAACAGGGAGAAGGAGGGAGGGGTGCTATTAAGTGTGGATTTAAATAAGGCATTCGACAGAGTTGAACATGATTATTTGTGGAGGACATTGGGAAAATTTGGGTTTGGGGATAGGATAATTGCTTGGCTAAAATTGTTATATAGTCAAGCTAAAGGAAGGGTGAAGATTAATGGTACATTAACTGAAGGTTTTAAATTGGGAAGATCTATCAGACAGGGATGTCCTTTGTCTGCTATATTATATAGCATTTCTGCAGAGCCATTGGCAACACTGGTGAAGCAAGACGGGAGGATTTTAGCAGTGGATATTCCATTTGGTAAGAAAAGTTTAATTTATCAGTTTGCAGATGACACTAATTTTACTGTAAAAAAATGCAGAGAGCGTTGATTTTATCATGGAGGATTTGAAAATTTATGGGGGGCATCGGGTGCGAAAATAAATATTGACAAACTGAAATAATGTTTTTTGGGGAGGAGAGGAACAAAAAATGGAATATCCCGTTTAGGATAAAGGATGATTTATTAAGATTCTGGGGTTAATTTAGGACAAAAGAAAAGGAGGCAAGGGATGAAACGTGGACGGGGGGTTAAACAAAATCAGAAATACGTTAAATTTTTGGAAGCTAAGACAGCTGAAACTGAAGGGGAAAGTGTTAGTGGTTAATGTGTTGCTGTTATCAAAAATAAATTATGTTTTAGGGGTCTTAGATATGCCGATTTGGGTTTTAAACGAATTGAAAAATTTAGTTAACAGTTTTATTTGGAGTGGGAGGGGTGTAAGGATTGCAACAAAAACTTTGATTGGTAATAGAGAGAGGGGTGTTTAAAGTTAATGGATATCGAGGTAAGAAAGAATGCGATGAGAGTCAAAATGGTACAAAAATTTTATATGGGAATTTGGAATATGGATGGAAAATTTTTAAACAGTTTCTATACAACTGTGGAGGGATTGGGGATGAAGGAATTTTCATGTGTTTAAAAAAAGGATGTTTGGACAAAATACCTGTATTTTATCAAGAGGTTTTTGGAGTGTGGGAGGTGTTTTTAAGGAAAAAAGTGTTTTATAACTGTATTGATGTTAATCAGGTTTTTAAGCAACCGATTTTTTTTAACCCCAAAATAATTGAGAAAGGGAAAATGTTGCACAATGAAATGTTTTTTTTGGCTGGAGTTAGACAAATTAAAGATATTGTTTATGAATATGTACCGGGATTTATGCCGGGGAGAGCAATTTTTGACTGTTTATTGGAATGGGATGAAGATGTGAGTAGAGTAATGGTAGAAAATGTTTTTGAAAAAATTAAGAAGAGCATTCCAGCGGGTTGGGTAACTATGATCGACAAGCACACGGTGACAGCAAAGCCATGTGACCTGCCGGTCCTTTATATTGACTGCAATGGGGTTAAGAAACTC
>NW_026117702.1:0-12500 GCF_001640805.2 Lates calcarifer
CCTGGTTAGTACTTGGATGGGAGACCGCCTGGAATACCAGGTGCCGTAAGCTTTTGTCCCCATCTTTTCCTGCCTATCTTACAGCAGCAGAATGCCTTCCTCTTAGTTGAGACAGGGCACGCCCAAACTACTTTTATTTTGCAGCCTGTATTTCACGCTCTGTTTTGCACTTCTGTTTTATGTCACGTCGCTTTCGGCAATCGGGTATTAGGCGCTGGAAAGTCACCTCTGTAAAGTCTGCACTGCTGCCGAATGAATGAGCGCAGTCTGGGTTTTGGGCACAATGACCCAATACGTCGTCCACAAGGACGTGTGGCTCACCGATGTACGTTTTGAGCAATTTCGGACGAAAATGGACTTGGAACAGAGCCAAATGTTTGATCAGGCCATACGGAAAATTCTTGTTGGGTGGAGTAGTTATTTCTTAGTTTTGCTGTTGACTGTTAGAGAAAATCCCCATTATTGTTGATTGCTATGTGAAATAACAGATCTGCCAGTGTTATTTTGGCACGTATAAAGGGTCTGTCTTCAGCAGCCGCTGTGGCTTACGGCCACACCACCCTGAGCAGCAGAGGGAGCAGGTTGTGTGTGAGACAAGCTGAGAGAAGTGTAAACTTTGACTTTCCTTTTTGCTTTCAAATTTCCCGAGAGAGATAGGTGGAGAAAGTATTTTGTTTTTTTTTTCTAAGAGGTGAGCATATTCCCCAGACAGCGGCCGCTGTTTGGGGAAAATCAAAGAAAAATATACGGACGGAAATCATGGCTAAGGAAAACGGAACGGCAAATGGAGGACGGCATGCGGTTGAAGGAGACAAAGAAAAAATAACTTATGAGAGGAGATTGACGGTGACGGCGGAGATAGACGGAGAAGATGAGGTGACGATGATGGAGCTGTTAAAGGCGGTGAAAGAGCAGTGCGGTGATGTGATCGGCTGCAGATTTAAGACAATGAAACTTTATGAACTAACAATGAGAAATGAAAGTGGAAAAAACAAATTGATGGACGGCTTCAAAATCAAGAACAGTCTGGTAATTGGGAAGGAAATAGAAATGATGTGATGGTGGTTTCATTCATCAATTTACCTACATATGTGGAGGATGAAGCCATATTGGGAAAATTAAATGACTGGGGGTGAGAGCAATCTCGCCAATTAAAAGAAGGATGTGGCCGGGGACGTCAATAGCTGATGGCACGAGATTCATGAAGGTGAAATTCACCGAAGATGTTAAGTCCCTGCCTTATTCAGCCAAATTTGAGACAGCGGGAGGAACAGAACACTTCCGTGTTATTCACGACAGGCAAGTAAAAGTTTGCCGGTTGTGTATACAGCCCGGACACGTGGTGCGAGATTGTCCGACATTTAAATGTTTTAAATGTGGAAATCAGGGGCATTATGCTCGCGAATGTGCGGGGACGGAGAGATGCAGTGACTGTGGGGAGAAGAGGCTTTGTGTGTGTGTGGAGCATCGGCGGCGTTCAGGGGAGAGGCGCCGTATTCGGATATTTCATCCAGTCGAGAGGAGATGGCGGAGGTGGAGGGAGAACTGATGGTGGAGGGGGAGGAGGAGGAGGAGGAGGAGTTGGTGGAGGTGGAGGAGGACCAGAGGACGGAGGAGGCGGGGTCGGCGGAGGGCGATCTGGTCGCTGGAAACGGAGGAGCTGGACAACAGTCGGGAGGATGCGGGCACAGAGATTGTCGCGGTCAGCGCGCTGCTGAGAGTGAGAGAGGTCAAGGAGGAGAGGTGACTGGAGAAGGAGGGGGGAGCGCGGGAGATGAGAGGACAGGAGGAGTGCGTTCCGCTGTGTTGGCTGAGGCGCGGAACGGAGACGGAGGTGGGCTGGGGAAGCAGCGGAGAGGAGATGGACATAAGTGAAGAAATAATAAAACAGTTGAAGAGGAAGAAGAAAGGAACAGAAAGGATGAATGTGAAGAAATGAGAGGTATGAGGAAAGCTCTGCTGTTTTTTTTTCTTTTAGTTTTCAAGGTATTATGAGTGCACAAATTAAAATTTCCTCCGTTAAACTGTAATGGCCTCAGAGACAAAAGGAAAGCAGAGCAGGTTTTCGTTGCACTCAATACAGACATTATTTGTCTACAAGAAACTCATTGGACTGAGGAAATTATGGATAGTATAAAGAGACTTTGGAAGGGAGTTTTTTTTTGTAAATCATGGGGGACAGAGGGAATGTGGGGTGGCTATCTTGGTTAAAGAAGGGTGTATAGAAAATGTGAAGGAAATTTATAAGGATAACAAAGGGAGAATTTTGGTTATTGATTTTTGAATTACAAAATGTTTTATTTTCGTTAGTAAATATCTATGCACCAAATGTGGAAACACAAAGGAAAGGTTTTTTTGCAAGGATGTCGGGTTTTGTTAAGGGGAACTGTATGATAGTCGGGATTTCAATGTATGGTGCACGAGATTAGACGCGTGCAGTGTTGGGTCTTTTAAAAATGACACATCGAGAACTAGCGCTACATAATATTATGTTTAAGGAGGATTTAATTGATGTATGGAGGGAGGAGAATCCCTATAAAAGGAGTTTCTCTAGAAGACAAATGGTCTTAGGAAAATTAAAGCAAAGCAGAATTGATTTATGTTTGGTTAGAAGATGTGTGGGGATTTATGTGACGAATTTAAAATATAATTTTCTGGGGTTGAGTGATCATGCAGCGCTAATTTTTCAGTTAGGGGAAAGGGGAGGGAGGGGGGGAGGGGTATGGTGTTTGAATGCGTGTTTGTTAGAGGAAGTAGAATATAAAAAAAAGGTTGTAGATTGTATAGTGCGGGAAAAAGAAAATCCATTGTTGATTAAATACATGTGCATGGTGGGAGAAGGTAAAAAGTAAAATAAGGCAACAAGCATGAGATATGCGAAACTGAGGAATTTTCTGAGAAAAAAAAAGAAATTAGAATTGAGGGAGGAGTTGGAGGAGGAGGAAGGAAGAGCTGACGTGGACACGGAGAGGGTGTTAAAGCTGCAGGGTAAATTGGAAAACTTGGAGAAAGAGAAGATCATGGGTGCAATAATAAGGAGCAGGGCTAAATATGTGGTGGAGGGAGAAAAGTGTACGAAATTTTTCCTGAACCTGGAAGGAAAGAGACAAAGGAAAAATTTTATTTGGGAGTTAGAAAAAGACACAGGAGAAAAAATAAGCGATTATGTAAGCATTTTAGAGGAGGTGCAAACCTATTATGAGAGTTTGTTTAAAAAGGAAGGAATAAATAAGGAGTTAGTGGATAAGGTTCTGGGCACGGTGGGGGTGGAGCTGGCGGAGGAGGACAGGGAAATGTGTGATAAGGAGATAACTATTGAAGAAATTCGAGAGGCAATAAATCAAGCAAAAAAATACAAAAGTCCAGGTTCAGATGGGCTAACAAATGAATTTTATAAGACCTTTATTGACGTATTGGCTCCAATACTTATGAAACTCTTCGTTTGCATGGAAGAGAGACAAGAGGTGCCTGATTCTATGGCGACGGGGATTATCACATTACTATATAAGAATAGAGGAAACAAAAATAAATTGGAAATTATAGACCATTAAGTTTGTTAAATTGTGATTATAAAATTCTAACAAAAATCTTTGCAAATAGAATAAAGGTGGTTGCAGGTAGTATCATTTCGGACACTCAGGGGTACAGTATACCGGGGAGGGATATAGCGGACACTATTTGCTCTATTAGGGATGTGGTAGGGCAAATGAACAGGGAGAAGGAGGGAGGGGTGCTATTAAGTGTCGATTTAAATAAGGCATTCGACAGAGTTGAACATGATTATTTGTGGAGGACATTGGGAAAATTTGGGTTTGGGGACAGGATAATTGCTTGGCTAAAATTGTTATATAGTCAAGCTAAAGGAAGGGTGAAGATTAATGGTACATTAACTGAAGGTTTTAAATTGGGAAGATCTATCAGACAGGGATGTCCTTTGTCTGCTATATTATATAGCATTTCTGCAGAGCCATTGGCAACACTGGTGAAGCAAGACGGGAGGATTTTAGCAGTGGATATTCCATTTGGTAAGAAAAGTTTAATTTATCAGTTTGCAGATGACACTAATTTTACTGTAAAAAATGTAGAGAGCGTTGATTTTATCATGGAGGATTTGAAAATTTATGGGGGGCATCGGGTGCGAAAATAAATATTGACAAAACTGAAATAATGTTTTTTGGGGAGGAGAGGAACAAAAAATGGAATATCCCGTTTAGGATAAAGGATGATTTTATTAAGATTCTGGGGGTAAATTTAGGACTAAAAGAAAAGGAGGCAAGGGATGAAACGTGGACGGGGGTGTTAAACAAAATCAGAAATACGTTAAATTTTTGGAAGCTAAGACAGCTGAAATTGAAGGGGAAAGTGTTAGTGGTTAATGTGTTGCTGTTATCAAAAAATAAATTATGTTTTAGGGTCTTAGATATGCCGATTTGGGTTTTAAACGAATTGAAAAATTTAGTTAACAGTTTTATTTGGAGTGGGAGGGGTGTAAGGATTGCAACAAAAACTTTGATTGGTAATAGAGAGAGGGGTGGTTTAAAGTTAATGGATATCGAGGTAAGAAAGAATGCGATGAGAGTCAAAATGGTACAAAAATTTTTATATGGGAATTTGGAATATGGATGGAAAATGTTTTTTAAACAGTTTCTATACAACTGTGGAGGGATTGGGGATGAAGGGATTTTCATGTGTTTAAAAAAAGGATGTTTGGACAAAATACCTGTATTTTATCAAGAGGTTTTTGGAGTGTGGGAGGTGTTTTTAAGGAAAAAAGTGTTTTATAACTGTATTGATGTTAATCAGGTTTTTAAGCAACCGATTTTTTTTAACCCCAAAATAATTGAGAAAGGGAAAATGTTGCACAATGAAATGTTTTTTTTGGCTGGAGTTAGACAAATTAAAGATATTGTTTATGAATATGTACCGGGATTTATGCCGGGGAGAGCAATTTTTGACTGTTTATTGGAATGGGATGAAGATGTGAGTAGAGTAATGGTAGAAAATGTTTTTGAAAAAATTAAGAAGAGCATTCCAGCGGGTTGGGTAACTATGATCGACAAGCACACGGTGACAGCAAAGCCATGTGACCTGCCGGTCCTTTATATTGACTGCAATGGGGTTAAGAAACTCTTTTGCGTATTGAAAATGAAACAAATTTATGAGTCTATGGCGGTGGAGGAATTTAAAGTTCCTGAAAGCGAAAAAGTATGGAGAATGTATGTGTTGGATGACGATGTAAAATCAATGTGGGAAAATATAACTGTAAAATTTAACAGTGTCGAGTGCGAGAATTTGGATTTCAAAATAAGACACAATAGGGTTTATACAAATGTGGTTATACATCAGTTTAATAGGGATGTAAATAGGGAGTGTGATGTGTGCAAGCTCGGACCGGAAACTTTATTTCATTTATTCTGGGAATGTGGAGAGGTGGTGGGGTTTTGTAGGAAATTAAAGCAGTGGGTGATGAGGAATTGGGGGAAGGGGATTATAGAAGGGAGAGAATGGAGGAGTGTTTTTTTACTTGGGGTAACTAAAAAGAAGAAGGGTCACAGAGTGAATTTGTTAAATATTTTTCTGAGTTTGGCTAGACATTCAGTATGGTGTAGAAGGAACTTGATGCACTTTGAGGGTAAGAGGGTGGAGGTCTGGGATGTGTTTGTGTCAAAGGTAAAGAGATATGTGTATATGATGTGGTTCTATTTGGAGAAGGATGTATTTGAGGAATGGTTTGTGGAAGAGAGTGGAGTGATAAAGTTAGAGGGAAAAAAGAATTTGTTGTTTAATTTTTGATAGATTTTAGTTTAGTTAACTTGTATTTTCCAGTGAATGTGTAAAATGTTTTTTTGACTGGTTTGTTTTGGGCCTTGAGGTTTTTATTTTTAAGGAAATGTTTATTTGAATGATGTAATTTAAGGATTTCTCTGATCTAAGTGAAATTGAATTGTTGTATATTTTTTATAATAAAAAAAAAAAAAAAAAAAAAAGCGCGCCCGATCTCGTCTGATCTCGGAAGCTAAGCAGGGTCGGGCCTGGTTAGTACTTGGATGGGAGACCGCCTGGGAATACCAGGTGCCGTAAGCTTTTTGTCCCCATCTTTTCCTGCCTATCTTACAGCAGCAGAATGCCGCTTCCTCTGTAGTTGAGACAGGGCACGCCCAAAACTACTTTTATTTTGCAGCCTGTATTTCACGCTCTGTTTTGCACTTCTGTTTTATGTCACGTCGCTTTCGGCAATCGGGTATTAGGCGCTGGAAAGTCACCTCTGTAAAGTCTGCACTGCTGCCGAATGAATGAGCGCAGTCTGGGTTTTGGGCACAATGACCCAATACGTCGTCCACAAGGACGTGTGGCTCACCGATGTACGTTTTGAGCAATTTCGGACGAAAATGGACTTGGAACAGAGCCAAATGTTTGATCAGGCCATACGGAAAATTCTTGTTGGGTGGAGTAGTTATTTCTTAGTTTTGCTGTTGACTGTTAGAGAAAATCCCCATTATTGTTGATTGCTATGTGAAATAACAGATCTGCCAGTGTTATTTTGGCACGTATAAAGGGTCTGTCTTCAGCAGCCGCTGTGGCTTACGGCCACACCACCCTGAGCGCGCCCGATCTCGTCTGATCTCGGAAGCTAAGCAGGGTCGGCCTGGTTAGTACTTGGATGGGAGACCGCCTGGGAATACCAGGTGCCGTAAGCTTTTTGTCCCCATCTTTTCCTGCCTATCTTACAGCAGCAGAATGCCACTTCCTCTGTAGTTGAGACAGGGCACGCCCAAACTACTTTTATTTTGCAGCCTGTATTTCACGCTCTGTTTTGCACTTCTGTTTTATGTCACGTCGCTTTCGGCAATCGGGTATTAGGCGCTGGAAAGTCACCTCTGTAAAGTCTGCACTGCTGCCGAATGAATGAGCGCAGTCTGGGTTTTGGGCACAATGACCCAATACGTCGTCCACAAGGACGTGTGGCTCACCGATGTACGTTTTGAGCAATTTCGGACGAAAATGGACTTGGAACAGAGCCAAATGTTTGATCAGGCCATACGGAAAATTCTTGTTGGGTGGAGTAGTTATTTCTTAGTTTTGCTGTTGACTGTTAGAGAAAATCCCCATTATTGTTGATTGCTATGTGAAATAACAGATCTGCCAGTGTTATTTTGGCACGTATAAAGGGTCTGTCTTCAGCAGCCGCAGTGGCTTACGGCCACACCACCCTGAGCAGCAGAAGGAGCAGGTTGTGTGTGAGACAAGCTGAGAGAAGTGTAAACTTTGACTTTCCTTTTTGCTTTCAAATTTCCCGAGAGAGATAGGTGGAGAAAGTATTTTGTTTTTTTTTCTAAGAGGTGAGCATATTCCCCAGACAGCGGCCGCTGTTTGGGGAAAGATCAAAGAAAAATATACGGACGGAAATCATGGCTAAGGAAAACGGAACGGCAAATGGAGGACGGCATGCGGTTGAAGGAGACAAAGGAAAAATAACTTATGAGAGGAGATTGACGGTGACGGCGGAGATAGACGGAGAAGATGAGGTGACGATGATGGAGCTGTTAAAGGCGGTGAAAGAGCAGTGCGGTGATGTGATCGGCTGCAGATTTAAGACAATGAAACTTTATGAACTAACAATGAGAAATGAAAGTGGAAAAAACAAATTGATGGACGGCTTCAAAATCAAGAACAGTCTGGTAATTGGGAAGGAAATAGAAAATGATGTGATGGTGGTTTCATTCATCAATCTACCTACATATGTGGAGGATGAAGCCATATTGGGAAAATTAAATGACTGGGGGTGAGAGCATTCGCAATTAAAGAAGGATGTGGCGGGGACGTCAATAGCTGATGGCACGAGATCATGAAGGGAAATTCACCGAAGATGCTTAATTCCTGCCTTATTCAGCCAAATTCGAGACAGCGGGAGGAACAGAACACTTCCGTGTTATTCACGACAGGCAAGTAAAAGTTTGCCGGTTGTGTATACAGCCCGGACACGTGGTGCGAGATTGTCCGACATTTAAATGTTTTAAATGTGGAAATCAGGGGCATTATGCTCGCGAATGTGCGGGGACGGAGAGATGCAGTGACTGTGGGGAGAAGAGGGCTTTGTGTGTGTGTGGAGCATCGGCGGCGTTCAGGGGAGAGGCTGCCGTATTCGGATATTTCATCCAGTCGAGAGGAGATGGCGGAGGTGGAGGGAGAACTGATGGTGGAGGGGGAGGAGGAGGAGGAGGAGGAGTTGGTGGAGGTGGAGGAGGACCAGAGGACGGAGGAGGCGGGGGTCGGCGGAGGGCGGATCTGGTCGCTGGAAACGGAGGAGCTGGACAACAGTCGGGAGGATGCCGGCACAGAGATCGTCGCGGTCAGCGCGGCTGCTGAGAGTGAGAGAGGTCAAGGAGGAGAGGTGACTGGAGAAGGAGGGGGGAGCGCGGGAGATGAGAGGACAGGAGGAGTGCGTTCCGCTGTGTTGGCTGAGGGCGGAGCGGAGACGGAGGTGGGCTGGGGAAGCAGCGGAGAGGAGATGGACATAAGTGAAGAAATAATAAAACAGTTGAAGAGGAAGAAGAAAGGAACAGAAAGGATGAATGTGAAGAAATGAGAGGTATGAGGAAAGCTCTGCTGTTTTTTTTTCTTTTAGTTTTTCAAGGTATTATGAGTGCACAAATTAAAATTTCCTCGTTAAACTGTAATGGCCTCAGAGACAAAAGGAAAGCAGAGCAGGTTTTCGTTGCACTCAATACAGACATTATTTGTCTACAAGAAACTCATTGGACTGAGGAAATTATGGATAGTATAAAGAGACTTTGGAAGGGAGTTTTTTTTGTAAATCATGGGGGACAGAGGGAATGTGGGGTGGCTATCTTGGTTAAAGAAGGGTGTATAGAAAATGTGAAGGAAATTTATAAGGATAACAAAGGGAGAATTTTGGTTATTGATTTTGAATTACAAAATGTTTTATTTCGTTTAGTAAATATCTATGCACCAAATGTGGAAACACAAAGGAAAGGTTTTTTTGCAAGGATGTCGGGTTTTGTTAAGGGGAACTGTATGATAGTCGGGGATTTCAATGTATGGTGCACGAGATTAGACGCGTGCAGTGTTGGGTCTTTTAAAAATGACACATCGAGAACTAGCGCTACATAATATTATGTTATAAGGAGGATTTAATTGATGTATGGAGGGAGGAGAATCCCTATAAAAGGAGTTTCTCTAGAAGACAAATGGTCTTAGGAAAACTAAAGCAAAGCAGAATTGATTTATGTTTGGTTAGAAGATGTGTGGGGATTTATGTGACGAATTTAAAATATAATTTTCTGGGGTTGAGTGATCATGCAGCGCTAATTTTTCAGTTGGGGGAAAGGGGAGGGAGGGGGGAGGGGTATGGTGTTTGAATGCGTGTTTGTTAGAGGAAGTAGAATATAAAAAAAAGGTTGTAGATTGTATAGTGCGGGAAAAAGAAAATCCATTGTTGAGTTAAATACATGTGCATGGTGGGAGAAGGTAAAAAGTAAAATAAGGCAACTAAGCATGAGATATGCGAAACTGAGGAATTTTCTGAGGAAAAAAAAGAAATTAGAATTGAGGGAGGAGTTGGAGGAGGAGGAAGGAAGAGCTGACGTGGACACGGAGAGGGTGTTAAAGCTGCAGGGTAAATTGGAAAACTTGGAGAAAGAGAAGATCATGGGTGCAATAATAAGGAGCAGGGCTAAATATGTGGTGGAGGGAGAAAAGTGTACGAAATTTTTCTTGAACCTGGAAGGAAAGAGACAAAGGAAAAATTTTATTTGGGAGTTAGAAAAAGACACAGGAGAAAAAATAAGCGATTATGTAAGCATTTTAGAGGAGGTGCAAACCTATTATGAGAGTTTGTTTAAAAAGGAAGGAATAAATAAGGAGTTAGTGGATAAGGTTCTGGGCACGGTGGGGGTGGAGCTGACGGAGGAGGACAGGGAAATGTGTGATAAGGAGATAACTATTGAAGAAATTCGAGAGGCAATAAATCAAGCAAAAAAATACAAAAGTCCAGGTTCAGATGGGCTAACAAATGAATTTTATAAGACCTTTATTGACGTATTGGCTCCAATACTTATGAAACTCTTCGTTTGCATGGAAGAGAGACAAGAGGTGCCTGATTCTATGGCGACGGGGATTATCACATTACTATATAAGAATAGAGGAAACAAAAATAAATTGGAAAATTATAGACCATTAAGTTTGTTAAATTGTGATTATAAAATTCTAACAAAAATCTTTGCAAATAGAATAAAGGTGGTTGCAGGTAGTATCATTTCGGACACTCAGGGGTACAGTATACCGGGGAGGGATATAGCGGACACTATTTGCTCTATTAGGGATGTGGTAGGGCAAATGAACAGGGAGAAGGAGGGAGGGGTGCTATTAAGTGTGGATTTAAATAAGGCATTCGACAGAGTTGAACATGATTATTTGTGGAGGACATTGGGAAAATTTGGGTTTGGGGATAGGATAATTGCTTGGCTAAAATTGTTATATAGTCAAGCTAAAGGAAGGGTGAAGATTAATGGTACATTAACTGAAGGTTTTAAATTGGGAAGATCTATCAGACAGGGATGTCCTTTGTCTGCTATATTATATAGCATTTCTGCAGAGCCATTGGCAACACTGGTGAAGCAAGACGGGAGGATTTTAGCAGTGGATATTCCATTTGGTAAGAAAAGTTTAATTTATCAGTTTGCAGATGACACTAATTTTACTGTAAAAAATGCAGAGAGCGTTGATTTTATCATGGAGGATTTGAAAATTTATGGGGGGGCATCGGGTGCGAAAATAAATATTGACAAAACTGAAATAATGTTTTTTGGGGAGGAGAGGAACAAAAAATGGAATATCCCGTTTAGGATAAAGGATGATTTTATTAAGATTCTGGGGGTTAATTTAGGACCAAAAGAAAAGGAGGCAAGGGATGAAACGTGGACGGGGGTGTTAAACAAAATCAGAAATACGTTAAATTTTTGGAAGCTAAGACAGCTGAAACTGAAGGGGAAAGTGTTAGTGGTTAATGTGTTGCTGTTATCAAAAATAAATTATGTTTTAGGGGTCTTAGATATGCCGATTTGGGTTTTAAACGAATTGAAAAATTTAGTTAACAGTTTTATTTGGAGTGGGAGGGGTGTAAGGATTGCAACAAAAACTTTGATTGGTAATAGAGAGAGGGGTGGTTTAAAGTTAATGGATATCGAGGTAAGAAAGAATGCGATGAGAGTCAAAATGGTACAAAAATTTTTATATGGGAATTTGGAATATGGATGGAAAATGTTTTTTAAACAGTTTCTATACAACTGTGGAGGGATTGGGGATGAAGGAATTTTCATGTGTTTAAAAAAAGGATGTTTGGACAAAATACCTGTATTTTATCAAGAGGTTTTTGGAGTGTGGGAGGTGTTTTTAAGGAAAAAAGTGTTTTATAACTGTATTGATGTTAATCAGGTTTTTAAGCAACCGATTTTTTTTAACCCCAAAATAATTGAGAAAGGGAAAATGTTGCACAATGAAATGTTTTTTTTGGCTGGAGTTAGACAAATTAAAGATATTGTTTATGAATATGTACCGGGATTTATGCCGGGGAGAGCAATTTTTGACTGTTTATTGGAATGGGATGAAGATGTGAGTAGAGTAATGGTAGAAAATGTTTTTGAAAAAATTAAGAAGAGCATTCCAGCGGGTTGGGTAACTATGATCGACAAGCACACGGTGACAGCAAAGCCATGTGACCTGCCGGTCCTTTATATTGACTGCAATGGGGTTAAGAAACTCTTTTGCGTATTGAAAATGAAACAAATTTATGAGTCTATGGCGGTGGAGGAATTTAAAGTTCCTGAAAGCGAAAAAGTATGGAGAATGTATGTGCTGGATGACGATGTAAAATCAATGTGGGAAAATATAACTGTAAAATTTAACAGTGTCGAGTGCGAGAATTTGGATTTCAAAATAAGACACAATAGGGTTTACACAAATGTGGTTATACATCAGTTTAATAGGGATGTAAATAGGGAGTGTGATGTGTGCAAGCTCGGACCGGAAACTTTATTTCATTTATTCTGGGAATGTGGAGAGGTGGTGGGGTTTTGTAGGAAATTAAAGCAGTGGGTGATGAGGAATTGGGGGAAGGGGATTTTAGAAGGGAGAGAATGGAGGAGTGTTTTTTTACTTGGGGTAACTAAAAAGAAGAAGGGTCACAGAGTGAATTTGTTAAATATTTTTCTGAGTTTGGCTAGACATTCAGTATGGTGTAGAAGGAACTTGATGCACTTTGAGGGTAAGAGGGTGGAGGTCTGGGATGTGTTTGTGTCAAAGGTAAAGAGATATGTGTATATGATGTGGTTCTATTTGGAGAAGGATGTATTTGAGGAATGGTTTGTGGAAGAGAGTGGAGTGATAAAGTTGGAGGGAAAAAAGAATTTGTTGTTTAATTTTTGATAGAATTTAGTTTAGTTAACTTGTATTTTCCGTGAATGTGTAAAATGTTTTTTTTG
>NW_026117702.1:15000-18056 GCF_001640805.2 Lates calcarifer
GCTATGTGAAATAACAGATCTGCCAGTGTTATTTTGGCACGTATAAAGGGTCTGTCTTCAGCAGCCGCTGTGGCTTACGGCCACACCACCCTGAGCGCGCCCGATCTCGTCTGATCTCGGAAGCTAAGCAGGGTCGGGCCTGGTTAGTACTTGGATGAGCCGCCTGGGTGCCGTAAGCTTTTTGTCCCCATCTTTTCCTGCCTATCTTACAGCAGCAGAATGCCGCTTCCTCTGTAGTTGAGACAGGGCACGCCCAAACTACTTTTATTTTGCAGCCTGTATTTCACGCTCTGTTTTGCACTTCTGTTTTATGTCACGTCGCTTTCGGCAGTCGGGTATTAGGCGCTGGAAAGTCACCTCTGTAAAGTCTGCACTGCTGCCGAATGAATGAGCGCAGTCTGGGTTTTGGGCACAATGACCCAATACGTCGTCCACAAGGACGTGTGGCTCACCGATGTACGTTTTGAGCAATTTCGGACGAAAATGGACTTGGAACAGAGCCAAATGTTTGATCAGGCCATACGGAAAATTCTTGTTGGGTGGAGTAGTTATTTCTTAGTTTTGCTGTTGACTGTTAGAGAAAATCCCCATTATTGTTGATTGCTATGTGAAATAACAGATCTGCCAGTGTTATTTTGGCACGTATAAAGGGTCTGTCTTCAGCAGCCGCTGTGGCTTACGGCCACACCACCCTGAGCGCGCCCGATCTCGTCTGATCTCGGAAGCTAAGCAGGGTCGGGCCTGGTTAGTACTTGGATGGGAGACCGCCTGGGAATACCAGGTGCCGTAAGCTTTTTGTCCCCATCTTTTCCTGCCTATCTTACAGCAGCAGAATGCCGCTTCCTCTGTAGTTGAGACAGGGCACGCCAAAACTACTTTTATTTTGCAGCCTGTATTTCACGCTCTGTTTTGCACTTCTGTTTTATGTCACGTCGCTTTCGGCAATCGGGTATTAGGCGCTGGAAAGTCACCTCTGTAAAGTCTGCACTGCTGCCGAATGAATGAGCGCAGTCTGGGTTTTGGGCACAATGACCCAATACGTCGTCCACAAGGACGTGTGGCTCACCGATGTACGTTTTGAGCAATTTCGGACGAAAATGGACTTGGAACAGAGCCAAATGTTTGATCAGGCCATACGGAAAATTCTTGTTGGGTGGAGTAGTTATTTCTTAGTTTTGCTGTTGACTGTTAGAGAAAATCCCCATTATTGTTGATTGCTATGTGAAATAACAGATCTGCCAGTGTTATTTTGGCACGTATAAAGGGTCTGTCTTCAGCAGCCGCTGTGGCTTACGGCCACACCACCCTGAGCGCGCCCGATCTCGTCTGATCTCGGAAGCTAAGCAGGGTCGGGCCTGGTTAGTACTTGGATGGGAGACCGCCTGGGAATACCAGGTGCCGTAAGCTTTTTGTCCCCATCTTTTCCTGCCTATCTTACAGCAGCAGAATGCCGCTTCCTCTGTAGTTGAGACAGGGCACGCCCAAACTACTTTTATTTTGCAGCCTGTATTTCACGCTCTGTTTTGCACTTCTGTTTTATGTCACGTCGCTTTCGGCAATCGGGTATTAGGCGCTGGAAAGTCACCTCTGTAAAGTCTGCACTGCTGCCGAATGAATGAGCGCAGTCTGGGTTTTGGGCACAATGACCCAATACGTCGTCCACAAGGACGTGTGGCTCACCGATGTACGTTTTGAGCAATTTCGGACGAAAATGGACTTGGAACAGAGCCAAATGTTTGATCAGGCCATACGGAAAATTCTTGTTGGGTGGAGTAGTTATTTCTTAGTTTTGCTGTTGACTGTTAGAGAAAATCCCCATTATTGTTGATTGCTATGTGAAATAACAGATCTGCCAGTGTTATTTTGGCACGTATAAAGGGTCTGTCTTCAGCAGCCGCTGTGGCTTACGGCCACACCACCCTGAGCGCGCCCGATCTCGTCTGATCTCGGAAGCTAAGCAGGGTCGGGCCTGGTTAGTACTTGGATGGGAGACCGCCTGGGAATACCAGGTGCCGTAAGCTTTTTGTCCCCATCTTTTCCTGCCTATCTTACAGCAGCAGAATGCCGCTTCCTCTGTAGTTGAGACAGGGCACGCCCAAACTACTTTTATTTTGCAGCCTGTATTTCACGCTCTGTTTTGCACTTCTGTTTTATGTCACGTCGCTTTCGGCAATCGGGTATTAGGCGCTGGAAAGTCACCTCTGTAAAGTCTGCACTGCTGCCGAATGAATGAGCGCAGTCTGGGTTTTGGGCACAATGACCCAATACGTCGTCCACAAGGACGTGTGGCTCACCGATGTACGTTTTGAGCAATTTCGGACGAAAATGGACTTGGAACAGAGCCAAATGTTTGATCAGGCCATACGGAAAATTCTTGTTGGGTGGAGTAGTTATTTCTTAGTTTTGCTGTTGACTGTTAGAGAAAATCCCCATTATTGTTGATTGCTATGTGAAATAACAGATCTGCCAGTGTTATTTTGGCACGTATAAAGGGTCTGTCTTCAGCAGCCGCTGTGGCTTACGGCCACACCACCCTGAGCGCGCCCGATCTCGTCTGATCTCGGAAGCTAAGCAGGGTCGGGCCTGGTTAGTACTTGGATGGGAGACCGCCTGGGAATACCAGGTGCCGTAAGCTTTTTGTCCCCATCTTTTCCTGCCTATCTTACAGCAGCCAGAATGCCGCTTCCTCTGTAGTTGAGACAGGGCACGCCCAAACTACTTTTATTTTGCAGCCTGTATTTCACGCTCTGTTTTGCACTTCTGTTTTATGTCACGTCGCTTTCGGCAATCGGGTATTAGGCGCTGGAAAGTCACCTCTGTAAAGTCTGCACTGCTGCCGAATGAATGAGCGCAGTCTGGGTTTTGGGCACAATGACCCAATACGTCGTCCACAAGGACGTGTGGCTCACCGATGTACGTTTTGAGCAATTTCGGACGAAAATGGACTTGGAACAGAGCCAAATGTTTGATCAGGCCATACGGAAAATTCTTGTTGGGTGGAGTAGTTATTTCTTAGTTTTGCTGTTGACTGTTAGAGAAAATCCCCATTATTGTTG
>NW_026117703.1:0-5000 GCF_001640805.2 Lates calcarifer
GGCGGTGAAAGAGCAGTGCGGTGATGTGATCGGCTGCAGATTTAAGACAATGAAACTTTATGAACTAACAATGAGAAATGAAAGTGGAAAAAACAAATTGATGGACGGCTTCAAAATCAAAACAGTCTGGTAATTGGGAAGGAAATAGGAAATGATGTGATGGTGGTTTCATTCATCAATTTACCTACATATGTGGAGGATGAAGCCATATTGGGAAAATTAAATGCCTTATTTGCCTTATTCAGCCAAATTTGAGACAGCGGGAGGAACAGAACACTTCCGTGTTATTCACGACAGGCAAGTAAAAGTTTGCCGGTTGTGTATACAGCCCGGACACGTGGTGCGAGATTGTCCGACATTTAAATGTTTTAAATGTGGAAATCAGGGGCATTATGCTCGCGAATGTGCGGGGACGGAGAGATGCAGTGACTGTGGGGAGAAGAGGGCTTTGTGTGTGTGGAGCATCGGCGGCGTTCAGGGAGAGGCGCCGTATTCGGATATTTCATCCAGTCGAGAGGAGATGGCGGGAGGTGGAGGGAGAACTGATGGTGGAGGGGAGGAGGAGGAGGAGGAGGAGTTGGTGGAGGTGGAGGAGGACCAGAGGACGGAGGAGGCGGGGGTCGGGGGGGCGGATCTGGTCGCTGGAAACGGAGGAGCTGGACAAACAGTCGGGAGGATGCGGGCACAGAGATTGTCGCGGTCAGCGCGGCTGCTGAGAGTGAGAGAGGTCAAGGAGGAGAGGTGACTGGGAGAAGGAGGGGGGGAGCGCGGGAGATGAGAGGACAGGAGGAGTGCGTTCCGCTGTGTTGGCTGAGGGCGGAACGGAGACGGAGTGGGCTGGGGAAGCAGCGGAGAGGAGATGGACATAAGTGAAAAATAATAAAACAGTTGAAGAGGAAGAAGAAAGGAACAGAAAGGATGAATGTGAAGAAATGAGAGGTATGAGGAAAGCTCTGCTGTTTTTTTTTTTCTTTTAGTTTTTCAAGGTATTATGAGTGCACAAATTAAAATTTCCTCGTTAAACTGTAATGGCCTCAGAGACAAAAGGAAAGCAGAGCAGGTTTTCGTTGCACTCAATACCAGACATTATTTGTCTACAAGAAACTCATTGGACTGAGGAAATTATGGATAGTATAAAGAGACTTTGGAAGGGAGTTTTTTTTGTTAAATCATGGGGGACAGAGGGAATGTGGGGGTGGCTATCTTGGTTAAAGAAGGGTGTATAGAAAATGTGAAGGAAATTTATAAGGATAACAAAGGGAGAATTTTGGTTATTGATTTTGAATTACAAAATGTTTTATTTCGTTTAGTAAATATCTATGCACCAAATGTGGAAACACAAAGGAAAGGTTTTTTGCAAGGATGTCGGGTTTGTTAAGGGGAACTGTATGATAGTCGGGGATTTCAATGTATGTGCACGAGATTAGACGCGTGCAGTGTTGGGTCTTTTAAAAAATGACACATCCGAGAATAGCGCTACATTAATATTATGTTAAAGGAGGATTTAATTGATGTATGGAGGGAGGAGAATCCCTATAAAAGGAGTTTCTCTAGAAGACAAATGGTCTTAGGAAAACTAAAGCAAAGCAGAATTGATTTATGTTTGGTTAGAAGATGTGTGGGGATTTATGTGACGAATTTAAAAATATAATTTTCTGGGGTTGAGTGATCATGCAGCGCTAATTTTTCAGTTGGGGGAAAGGGGAGGGGAGGGGGGGAGGGGTATGGTGTTTGAATGCGTGTTTGTTAGAGGAAGTTAGAATATAAAAAAAAAGGTTGTAGATTGTATAGTGCGGGAAAAAGAAAATCCATTGAGTTAAATACATGTGCATGGTGGGAGAAGGTAAAAAGTAAAATAAGGCAACTAAGCACGAGATATGCGAAACTGAGGAATTTTCTGAGGAAAAAAAAGAAATTAGAATTGAGGGAGGAGTTGGAGGAGGAGGAAGGAAGAGCTGACGTGGACACGGAGAGGGTGTTAAAGCTGCAGGGTAAATTGGAAAACTTGGGAGAAAGAGAAGATCATGGGTGCAATAATAAGGAGCAGGGCTAAATATGTGGTGGAGGGGAGAAAAGTGTACGAAATTTTCTTGAACCTGGAAGGAAAGAGACAAAGGAAAAATTTTATTTGGGAGTTAGAAAAAGACACAGGAAGAAAAAATAAGCGATTATGTAAGCATTTTAGAGGAGGTGCAAACCTATTATGAGAGTTTGTTTAAAAAGGAAGGAATAAATAAGGAGTTAGTGGATAAGGTTCTGGGCACGGTGGGGGTGGAGCTGACGGAGGAGGACAGGGAAATGTGTGATAAGGAGATAACTATTGAAGAAATTCGAGAGGCAATAAATCAAGCAAAAAAATACAAAAGTCCAGTTCAGATGGGCTAACAAATGAATTTTATAAGACCTTTATTGACGTATTGGCTCCAATACTTATGAAACTCTTCGTTTGCATGGAAGAGAGACAAGAGGTGCCTGATTCTATGGCGACGGGGATTATCACATTACTATATAAGAATAGAGGAAACAAAAATAAATTGGAAAATTATAGACCATTAAGTTTGTTAAATTGTGATTATAAAATTCTAACAAAAATCTTTGCAAATAGAATAAAGGTGGTTGCAGGTAGTATCATTTCGGACACTCAGGGGTACAGTATACCGGGGAGGGATATAGCGGACACTATTTGCTCTATTAGGGATGTGGTAGGGCAAATGAACAGGGAGAAGGAGGGAGGGGTGCTATTAAGTGTGGATTTAAATAAGGCATTCGACAGAGTTGAACATGATTATTTGTGGAGGACATTGGGAAAATTTGGGTTTGGGGATAGGATAATTGCTTGGCTAAAATTGTTATATAGTCAAGCTAAAAGGAAGGGTGAAGATTAATGGTACATTAACTGAAGGTTTTAAATTGGGAAGATCTATCAGACAGGGATGTCCTTTGTCTGCTATATTATATAGCATTTCTGCAGAGCCATTGGCAACACTGGGTGAAGCAAGACGGGAGGATTTTAGCAGTGGATATTCCATTTGGTAAGAAAAGTTTAATTTATCAGTTTGCAGATGACACTAATTTTACTGTAAAAAATGCAGAGAGCGTTGATTTTATCATGGAGGATTTGAAAATTTATGGGGGGGGGGCATCGGGTGCGAAAATAAATATTGACAAAACTGAAATAATGTTTTTTGGGGAGGAGAGGAACAAAAAATGAATATCCCGTTTAGGATAAGGATGATTTTATTAAGATTCTGGGGTTAATTTAGGACCAAAAGAAAAGGAGGCAAGGATGAAACGTGGACGGGGTGTTAAACAAAATCAGAAATACCGTTAAATTTTTGGAAGCTAAGACAGCTGAAACTGAAGGGGGAAAGTGTTAGTGGTTAATGTGTTGCTGTTATCAAAAATAAATTATGTTTTAGGGGTCTTAGATATGCCGATTTGGGTTTTAAACGAATTGAAAAATTTAGTTAACAGTTTTATTTGGAGTGGGAGGGGTGTAAGGATTGCAACAAAAACTTTGATTGGTAATAGAGAGAGGGGTGGTTTAAAGTTAATGGATATCGAGGTAAGAAAGAATGCGATGAGAGTCAAAATGGTACAAAAATTTTTATATGGGAATTTGGAATATGGATGGAAAATGTTTTTTTAAACAGTTTCTATACAACTGTGGAGGGATTGGGGATGAAGGAATTTTCATGTGTTTAAAAAAAGGATGTTTGGACAAAATACCTGTATTTTATCAAGAGGTTTTTGGAGTGTGGGAGGTGTTTTTAAGGAAAAAAGTGTTTTATAACTGTATTGATGTTAATCAGGTTTTTAAGCAACCCGATTTTTTTTAACCCCCAAAATAATTGAGAAGGGAAAATGTTGCACAATGAAATGTTTTTTTTGGCTGGAGTTAGACAAATTAAAGATATTGTTTATGAATATGTACCGGGATTTATGCCGGGGAGAGCAATTTTTGACTGTTTATTGGAATGGGATGAAGATGTGAGTAGAGTAATGGTAGAAAATGTTTTTGAAAAAATTAAGAAGAGCATTCCAGCGGGTTGGGTAACTATGATCGACAAGCACACGGTGACAGCAAAGCCATGTGACCTGCCGGTCCTTTATATTGACTGCAATGGGGTTAAGAAACTCTTTTGCGTATTGAAAATGAAACAAATTTATGAGTCTATGGCCGGTGGAGGAATTTAAAGTTCCTGAAAGCGAAAAAGTATGGAGAATGTATGTGCTGGATGACGATGTAAAATCAATGTGGGAAAATATAACTGTAAAATTTAACAGTGTCGAGTGCGAGAATTTGGATTTCAAAATAAGACACAATAGGGTTTACACAAATGTGGTTATACATCAGTTTAATAGGGATGTAAATAGGGAGTGTGATGTGTGCAAGCTCGGACCGGAAACTTTATTTCATTTATTCTGGGAATGTGGAGAGGTGGTGGGGTTTTGTAGGAAATTAAAGCAGTGGGTGATGAGGAATTGGGGGAAGGGGATTTTAGAAGGGAGAGAATGGAGGAGTGTTTTTTTTACTTGGGGTAACTAAAAAGAAGAAGGGTCACAGAGTGAATTTGTTAAATATTTTTCTGAGTTTGGCTAGACATTCAGTATGGTGTAGAAGGAACTTGATGCACTTTGAGGGTAAGAGGGTGGAGGTCTGGGATGTGTTTGTGTCAAAGGTAAAGAGATATGTGTATATGATGTGGTTCTATTTGGAGAAGGATGTATTTGAGGAATGGTTTGTGGAAGAGAGTGGAGTGATAAAGTTGGAGGGAAAAAAGAATTTGTTGTTTAATTTTTGATAGAATTTAGTTTAGTTAACTTGTATTTTCCGTGAATGTGTAAAATGTTTTTTTTGACTGGTTTGTTTTGGGCCTTGAGGTTTTTATTTTTAAGGAAATGTTTATTTGAATGATGTAATTAAGGATTTCTCTGATCTAAGTGAAATTGAATTGTTGTATATTTTTTATAATAAAAAAAAAAAAAAAAAAAAAAAA
>NW_026117703.1:7500-15411 GCF_001640805.2 Lates calcarifer
AATTCTTGTTGGGTGGAGTAGTTATTTCTTAGTTTTGCTGTTGACTGTTAGAGAAAATCCCCATTATTGTTGATTGCTATGTGAAATAACAGATCTGCCAGTGTTATTTTGGCACGTATAAAGGGTCTGTCTTCAGCAGCCGCTGTGGCTTACGGCCACACCACCCTGAGCGCGCCCGATCTCGTCTGATCTCGGAAGCTAAGCAGGGTCGGGCCTGGTTAGTACTTGGATGGGAGACCGCTGGGATACCAGGTGCCGTAAGCTTTTTGTCCCCATCTTTTCCTGCCTATCTTACAGCAGCAGAATGCCGCTTCCTCTGTAGTTGAGACAGGGCACGCCCAAACTACTTTTATTTTGCAGCCTGTATTTCACGCTCTGTTTTGCACTTCTGTTTTATGTCACGTCGCTTTCGGCAATCGGGTATTAGGCGCTGGAAAGTCACCTCTGTAAAGTCTGCACTGCTGCCGAATGAATGAGCGCAGTCTGGGTTTTGGGCACAATGACCCAATACGTCGTCCACAAGGACGTGTGGCTCACCGATGTACGTTTTGAGCAATTTCGGACGAAAATGGACTTGGAACAGAGCCAAATGTTTGATCAGGCCATACGGAAAATTCTTGTTGGGTGGAGTAGTTATTTCTTAGTTTTGCTGTTGACTGTTAGAGAAAATCCCCATTATTGTTGATTGCTATGTGAAATAACAGATCTGCCAGTGTTATTTTGGCACGTATAAAGGGTCTGTCTTCAGCAGCCGCTGTGGCTTACGGCCACACCACCCTGAGCGCGCCCGATCTCGTCTGATCTCGGAAGCTAAGCAGGGTCGGGCCTGGTTAGTACTTGGATGGGAGACCGCCTGGGAATACCAGGTGCCGTAAGCTTTTTGTCCCCATCTTTTCCTGCCTATCTTACAGCAGCAGAATGCCGCTTCCTCTGTAGTTGAGACAGGGCACGCCAAAACTACTTTTATTTTGCAGCCTGTATTTCACGCTCTGTTTTGCACTTCTGTTTTATGTCACGTCGCTTTCGGCAATCGGGTATTAGGCGCTGGAAAGTCACCTCTGTAAAGTCTGCACTGCTGCCGAATGAATGAGCGCAGTCTGGGTTTTGGGCACAATGACCCAATACGTCGTCCACAAGGACGTGTGGCTCACCGATGTACGTTTTGAGCAATTTCGGACGAAAATGGACTTGGAACAGAGCCAAATGTTTGATCAGGCCATACGGAAAATTCTTGTTGGGTGGAGTAGTTATTTCTTAGTTTTGCTGTTGACTGTTAGAGAAAATCCCCATTATTGTTGATTGCTATGTGAAATAACAGATCTGCCAGTGTTATTTTGGCACGTATAAAGGGTCTGTCTTCAGCAGCCGCTGTGGCTTACGGCCACACCACCCTGAGCGCGCCCGATCTCGTCTGATCTCGGAAGCTAAGCAGGGTCGGGCCTGGTTAGTACTTGGATGGGAGACCGCCTGGGAATACCAGGTGCCGTAAGCTTTTTGTCCCCATCTTTTCCTGCCTATCTTACAGCAGCAGAATGCCGCTTCCTCTGTAGTTGAGACAGGGCACGCCCAAACTACTTTTATTTTGCAGCCTGTATTTCACGCTCTGTTTTGCACTTCTGTTTTATGTCACGTCGCTTTCGGCAATCGGGTATTAGGCGCTGGAAAGTCACCTCTGTAAAGTCTGCACTGCTGCCGAATGAATGAGCGCAGTCTGGGTTTTGGGCACAATGACCCAATACGTCGTCCACAAGGACGTGTGGCTCACCGATGTACGTTTTGAGCAATTTCGGACGAAAATGGACTTGGAACAGAGCCAAATGTTTGATCAGGCCATACGGAAAATTCTTGTTGGGTGGAGTAGTTATTTCTTAGTTTTGCTGTTGACTGTTAGAGAAAATCCCCATTATTGTTGATTGCTATGTGAAATAACAGATCTGCCAGTGTTATTTTGGCACGTATAAAGGGTCTGTCTTCAGCAGCCGCTGTGGCTTACGGCCACACCACCCTGAGCGCGCCCGATCTCGTCTGATCTCGGAAGCTAAGCAGGGTCGGGCCTGGTTAGTACTTGGATGGGAGACCGCCTGGGAATACCAGGTGCCGTAAGCTTTTTGTCCCCATCTTTTCCTGCCTATCTTACAGCAGCAGAATGCCGCTTCCTCTGTAGTTGAGACAGGGCACGCCCAAACTACTTTTATTTTGCAGCCTGTATTTCACGCTCTGTTTTGCACTTCTGTTTTATGTCACGTCGCTTTCGGCAATCGGGTATTAGGCGCTGGAAAGTCACCTCTGTAAAGTCTGCACTGCTGCCGAATGAATGAGCGCAGTCTGGGTTTTGGGCACAATGACCCAATACGTCGTCCACAAGGACGTGTGGCTCACCGATGTACGTTTTGAGCAATTTCGGACGAAAATGGACTTGGAACAGAGCCAAATGTTTGATCAGGCCATACGGAAAATTCTTGTTGGGTGGAGTAGTTATTTCTTAGTTTTGCTGTTGACTGTTAGAGAAAATCCCCATTATTGTTGATTGCTATGTGAAATAACAGATCTGCCAGTGTTATTTTGGCACGTATAAAGGGTCTGTCTTCAGCAGCCGCTGTGGCTTACGGCCACACCACCCTGAGCGCGCCCGATCTCGTCTGATCTCGGAAGCTAAGCAGGGTCGGGCCTGGTTAGTACTTGGATGGGAGACCGCCTGGGAATACCAGGTGCCGTAAGCTTTTTGTCCCCATCTTTTCCTGCCTATCTTACAGCAGCAGAATGCCGCTTCCTCTGTAGTTGAGACAGGGCACGCCCAAAACTACTTTTATTTTGCAGCCTGTATTTCACGCTCTGTTTTGCACTTCTGTTTTATGTCACGTCGCTTTCGGCAATCGGGTATTAGGCGCTGGAAAGTCACCTCTGTAAAGTCTGCACTGCTGCCGAATGAATGAGCGCAGTCTGGGTTTTGGGCACAATGACCCAATACGTCGTCCACAAGGACGTGTGGCTCACCGATGTACGTTTTGAGCAATTTCGGACGAAAATGGACTTGGAACAGAGCCAAATGTTTGATCAGGCCATACGGAAAATTCTTGTTGGGTGGAGTAGTTATTTCTTAGTTTTGCTGTTGACTGTTAGAGAAAATCCCCATTATTGTTGATTGCTATGTGAAATAACAGATCTGCCAGTGTTATTTTGGCACGTATAAAGGGTCTGTCTTCAGCAGCCGCTGTGGCTTACGGCCACACCACCCTGAGCGCGCCCGATCTCGTCTGATCTCGGAAGCTAAGCAGGGTCGGGCCTGGTTAGTACTTGGATGGGAGACCGCCTGGGAATACCAGGTGCCGTAAGCTTTTTGTCCCCATCTTTTCCTGCCTATCTTACAGCAGCAGAATGCCGCTTCCTCTGTAGTTGAGACAGGGCACGCCCAAACTACTTTTATTTTGCAGCCTGTATTTCACGCTCTGTTTTGCACTTCTGTTTTATGTCACGTCGCTTTCGGCAATCGGGTATTAGGCGCTGGAAAGTCACCTCTGTAAAGTCTGCACTGCTGCCGAATGAATGAGCGCAGTCTGGGTTTTGGGCACAATGACCCAATACGTCGTCCACAAGGACGTGTGGCTCACCGATGTACGTTTTGAGCAATTTCGGACGAAAATGGACTTGGAACAGAGCCAAATGTTTGATCAGGCCATACGGAAAATTCTTGTTGGGTGGAGTAGTTATTTCTTAGTTTTGCTGTTGACTGTTAGAGAAAATCCCCATTATTGTTGATTGCTATGTGAAATAACAGATCTGCCAGTGTTATTTTGGCACGTATAAAGGGTCTGTCTTCAGCAGCCGCTGTGGCTTACGGCCACACCACCCTGAGCGCGCCCGATCTCGTCTGATCTCGGAAGCTAAGCAGGGTCGGGCCTGGTTAGTACTTGGATGGGAGACCGCCTGGGAATACCAGGTGCCGTAAGCTTTTTGTCCCCATCTTTTCCTGCCTATCTTACAGCAGCAGAATGCCGCTTCCTCTGTAGTTGAGACAGGGCACGCCCAAACTACTTTTATTTTGCAGCCTGTATTTCACGCTCTGTTTTGCACTTCTGTTTTATGTCACGTCGCTTTCGGCAATCGGGTATTAGGCGCTGGAAAGTCACCTCTGTAAAGTCTGCACTGCTGCCGAATGAATGAGCGCAGTCTGGGTTTTGGGCACAATGACCCAATACGTCGTCCACAAGGACGTGTGGCTCACCGATGTACGTTTTGAGCAATTTCGGACGAAAATGGACTTGGAACAGAGCCAAATGTTTGATCAGGCCATACGGAAAATTCTTGTTGGGTGGAGTAGTTATTTCTTAGTTTTGCTGTTGACTGTTAGAGAAAATCCCCATTATTGTTGATTGCTATGTGAAATAACAGATCTGCCAGTGTTATTTTGGCACGTATAAAGGGTCTGTCTTCAGCAGCCGCTGTGGCTTACGGCCACACCACCCTGAGCGCGCCCGATCTCGTCTGATCTCGGAAGCTAAGCAGGGTCGGGCCTGGTTAGTACTTGGATGGGAGACCGCCTGGGAATACCAGGTGCCGTAAGCTTTTTGTCCCCATCTTTTCCTGCCTATCTTACAGCAGCAGAATGCCGCTTCCTCTGTAGTTGAGACAGGGCACGCCCAAACTACTTTTATTTTGCAGCCTGTATTTCACGCTCTGTTTTGCACTTCTGTTTTATGTCACGTCGCTTTCGGCAATCGGGTATTAGGCGCTGGAAAGTCACCTCTGTAAAGTCTGCACTGCTGCCGAATGAATGAGCGCAGTCTGGGTTTTGGGCACAATGACCCAATACGTCGTCCACAAGGACGTGTGGCTCACCGATGTACGTTTTGAGCAATTTCGGACGAAAATGGACTTGGAACAGAGCCAAATGTTTGATCAGGCCATACGGAAAATTCTTGTTGGGTGGAGTAGTTATTTCTTAGTTTTGCTGTTGACTGTTAGAGAAAATCCCCATTATTGTTGATTGCTATGTGAAATAACAGATCTGCCAGTGTTATTTTGGCACGTATAAAGGGTCTGTCTTCAGCAGCCGCTGTGGCTTACGGCCACACCACCCTGAGCGCGCCCGATCTCGTCTGATCTCGGAAGCTAAGCAGGGTCGGGCCTGGTTAGTACTTGGATGGGAGACCGCCTGGGAATACCAGGTGCCGTAAGCTTTTTGTCCCCATCTTTTCCTGCCTATCTTACAGCAGCAGAATGCCGCTTCCTCTGTAGTTGAGACAGGGCACGCCCAAACTACTTTTATTTTGCAGCCTGTATTTCACGCTCTGTTTTGCACTTCTGTTTTATGTCACGTCGCTTTCGGCAATCGGGTATTAGGCGCTGGAAAGTCACCTCTGTAAAGTCTGCACTGCTGCCGAATGAATGAGCGCAGTCTGGGTTTTGGGCACAATGACCCAATACGTCGTCCACAAGGACGTGTGGCTCACCGATGTACGTTTTGAGCAATTTCGGACGAAAATGGACTTGGAACAGAGCCAAATGTTTGATCAGGCCATACGGAAAATTCTTGTTGGGTGGAGTAGTTATTTCTTAGTTTTGCTGTTGACTGTTAGAGAAAATCCCCATTATTGTTGATTGCTATGTGAAATAACAGATCTGCCAGTGTTATTTTGGCACGTATAAAGGGTCTGTCTTCAGCAGCCGCTGTGGCTTACGGCCACACCACCCTGAGCGCGCCCGATCTCGTCTGATCTCGGAAGCTAAGCAGGGTCGGGCCTGGTTAGTACTTGGATGGGAGACCGCCTGGGAATACCAGGTGCCGTAAGCTTTTTGTCCCCATCTTTTCCTGCCTATCTTACAGCAGCAGAATGCCGCTTCCTCTGTAGTTGAGACAGGGCACGCCCAAACTACTTTTATTTTGCAGCCTGTATTTCACGCTCTGTTTTGCACTTCTGTTTTATGTCACGTCGCTTTCGGCAATCGGGTATTAGGCGCTGGAAAGTCACCTCTGTAAAGTCTGCACTGCTGCCGAATGAATGAGCGCAGTCTGGGTTTTGGGCACAATGACCCAATACGTCGTCCACAAGGACGTGTGGCTCACCGATGTACGTTTTGAGCAATTTCGGACGAAAATGGACTTGGAACAGAGCCAAATGTTTGATCAGGCCATACGGAAAATTCTTGTTGGGTGGAGTAGTTATTTCTTAGTTTTGCTGTTGACTGTTAGAGAAAATCCCCATTATTGTTGATTGCTATGTGAAATAACAGATCTGCCAGTGTTATTTTGGCACGTATAAAGGGTCTGTCTTCAGCAGCCGCTGTGGCTTACGGCCACACCACCCTGAGCGCGCCCGATCTCGTCTGATCTCGGAAGCTAAGCAGGGTCGGGCCTGGTTAGTACTTGGATGGGAGACCGCCTGGGAATACCAGGTGCCGTAAGCTTTTTGTCCCCATCTTTTCCTGCCTATCTTACAGCAGCAGAATGCCGCTTCCTCTGTAGTTGAGACAGGGCACGCCCAAACTACTTTTATTTTGCAGCCTGTATTTCACGCTCTGTTTTGCACTTCTGTTTTATGTCACGTCGCTTTCGGCAATCGGGTATTAGGCGCTGGAAAGTCACCTCTGTAAAGTCTGCACTGCTGCCGAATGAATGAGCGCAGTCTGGGTTTTGGGCACAATGACCCAATACGTCGTCCACAAGGACGTGTGGCTCACCGATGTACGTTTTGAGCAATTTCGGACGAAAATGGACTTGGAACAGAGCCAAATGTTTGATCAGGCCATACGGAAAATTCTTGTTGGGTGGAGTAGTTATTTCTTAGTTTTGCTGTTGACTGTTAGAGAAAATCCCCATTATTGTTGATTGCTATGTGAAATAACAGATCTGCCAGTGTTATTTTGGCACGTATAAAGGGTCTGTCTTCAGCAGCCGCTGTGGCTTACGGCCACACCACCCTGAGCGCGCCCGATCTCGTCTGATCTCGGAAGCTAAGCAGGGTCGGGCCTGGTTAGTACTTGGATGGGAGACCGCCTGGGAATACCAGGTGCCGTAAGCTTTTTGTCCCCATCTTTTCCTGCCTATCTTACAGCAGCAGAATGCCGCTTCCTCTGTAGTTGAGACAGGGCACGCCCAAACTACTTTTATTTTGCAGCCTGTATTTCACGCTCTGTTTTGCACTTCTGTTTTATGTCACGTCGCTTTCGGCAATCGGGTATTAGGCGCTGGAAAGTCACCTCTGTAAAGTCTGCACTGCTGCCGAATGAATGAGCGCAGTCTGGGTTTTGGGCACAATGACCCAATACGTCGTCCACAAGGACGTGTGGCTCACCGATGTACGTTTTGAGCAATTTCGGACGAAAATGGACTTGGAACAGAGCCAAATGTTTGATCAGGCCATACGGAAAATTCTTGTTGGGTGGAGTAGTTATTTCTTAGTTTTGCTGTTGACTGTTAGAGAAAATCCCCATTATTGTTGATTGCTATGTGAAATAACAGATCTGCCAGTGTTATTTTGGCACGTATAAAGGGTCTGTCTTCAGCAGCCGCTGTGGCTTACGGCCACACCACCTGAGCGCGCCCGATCTCGTCTGATCTCGGAAGCTAAGCAGGGTCGGGCCTGGTTAGTACTTGGATGGGAGACGCCGTAAGCTTTTGTCCCCATCTTTTCCTGCCTATCTTACAGCAGCAGAATGCCGCTTCCTCTGTAGTTGAGACAGGGCACGCCCAAACTACTTTTATTTTGCAGCCTGTATTTCACGCTCTGTTTTGCACTTCTGTTTTATGTCACGTCGCTTTCGGCAATCGGGTATTAGGCGCTGGAAAGTCACCTCTGTAAAGTCTGCACTGCTGCCGAATGAATGAGCGCAGTCTGGGTTTTGGGCACAATGACCCAATACGTCGTCCACAAGGACGTGTGGCTCACCGATGTACGTTTTGAGCAATTTCGG
>NW_026117704.1:0-18006 GCF_001640805.2 Lates calcarifer
ATTTCAATGTATGGTGCACGAGATTAGACGCGTGCAGTGTTGGGTCTTTTAAAAATGACACATCGAGAAATAGCGCTACATAATATTATGTTAAAGGAGGATTTAATTGATGTATGGAGGGAGGAGAATCCCTATAAAAGGAGTTTCTCTAGAAGACAAATGGTCTTAGGAAAACTAAAGCAAAGCAGAATTGATTTATGTTTGGTTAGAAGATGTGTGGGGATTTATGTGACGAATTTAAAATATAATTTTCTGGGGTTGAGTGGATCATGCAGCGCTAATTTTTCAGTTGGGGGAAAGGGGAGGGAGGGGGGGAGGGGTATGGTGTTTGAATGCGTGTTTGTTAGAGGAAGTAGAATATAAAAAAAAGGTTGTAGATTGTATAGTGCGGGAAAAAGAAAATCCATTGAGTTAAATACATGTGCATGGTGGGAGAAGGTAAAAGTAAAATAAGGCAACTAAGCACGAGATATGCGAAACTGAGGAATTTTCTGAGGAAAAAAAAGAAATTAGAATTGAGGGAGGAGTTGGAGGAGGAGGAAGGAAGAGCTGACGTGGACACGGAGAGGGTGTTAAAGCTGCAGGGTAAATTGGGAAAACTTGGAGAAAGAGAAGATCATGGGTGCAATAATAAGGAGCAGGGCTAAATATGTGGTGGAGGGAGAAAAGTGTACGAAATTTTTCTTGAACCTGGAAGGAAAGAGACAAAGGAAAAATTTTATTTGGGAGTTTAGAAAAGACACAGGAGAAAAAATAAGCGATTATGTAAGCATTTTAGAGGAGGTGCAAACCTATTATGAGAGTTTGTTTAAAAAGGAAGGAATAAATAAGGAGTTAGTGGATAAGGTTCTGGGCACGGTGGGGTGGAGCTGACGGAGGAGGACAGGGAAATGTGTGATAAGGAGATAACTATTGAAGAAATTCGAGAGGCAATAAATCAAGCAAAAAAATACAAAAGTCCAGGTTCAGATGGGCTAACAAATGAATTTTATAAGACCTTTATTGACGTATTGGCTCCAATACTTTATGAAACTCTTCGTTTGCATGGAAGAGAGACAAGAGGTGCCTGATTCTATGGCGACGGGGATTATCACATTACTATATAAGAATAGAGGAAACAAAAATAAATTGGAAATTATAGACCATTAAGTTTGTTAAATTGTGATTATAAAATTCTAACAAAAATCTTTGCAAATAGAATAAAGGTGGTTGCAGGTAGTATCATTTCGGACACTCAGGGGTACAGTATACCGGGGAGGGATATAGCGGACACTATTTGCTCTATTAGGGATGTGGTAGGGCAAATGAACAGGGAGAAGGAGGGAGGGGTGCTATTAAGTGTGGATTTAAATAAGGCATTCGACAGAGTTGAACATGATTATTTGTGGAGGACATTGGGAAAATTTGGGTTTGGGGATAGGATAATTGCTTGGCTAAAATTGTTATATAGTCAAGCTAAAGGAAGGGTGAAGATTAATGGTACATTAACTGAAGGTTTTAAATTGGGAAGATCTATCAGACAGGGATGTCCTTTGTCTGCTATATTATATAGCATTTCTGCCAGAAGCCATTGGCAACACTGGTGAAGCAAGACGGGAGGATTTTAGCAGTGGATATTCCATTTGGTAAGAAAAGTTTAAATTTATCAGTTTGCAGATGACACTAATTTTACTGTAAAAAATGCAGAGAGCGTTGATTTTATCATGGAGGATTTGAAAATTTATGGGGGGCATCGGGTGCGAAATAAATATTGACAAAACTGAAATAATGTTTTTTGGGGAGGAGAGGAACAAAAAAATGGAATATCCCGTTTAGGATAACAGGATGATTTTATTAAGATTCCTGGGGGTTAATTTAGGACCAAAAGAAAAGGAGGCAAGGGATGAAACGTGGACGGGGGTGTTAAACAAAATCAGAAATACCGTTAAATTTTTGGAGCTAAGACAGCTGAAACTGAAGGGGAAAGTGTTAGTGGTTAATGTGTTGCGTTATCAAAAATAAATTATGTTTTAGGGGTCTTAGATATGCCGATTTGGGTTTTAAACGAATTGAAAAATTTAGTTAACAGTTTTATTTGGAGTGGGAGGGGTGTAAGGATTGCAACAAAAACTTTGATTGGTAATAGAGAGAGGGGTGGTTTAAAGTTAATGGATATCGAGGTAAGAAAGAATGCGATGAGAGTCAAAATGGTACAAAAATTTTATATGGGAATTTGGAATATGGATGGAAAATGTTTTTTAAACAGTTTCTATACAACTGTGGAGGGATTGGGGATGAAGGAATTTTCATGTGTTTAAAAAAAGGATGTTTGGACAAAATACTGTATTTTATCAAGAGTTTTTTGGAGTGTGGGAGGTGTTTTTAAGGAAAAAAAGTGTTTTATAACTGTATTGATGTTAATCAGGTTTTTAAGCAACCGATTTTTTTAACCCAAAATAATTGAGAAAGGGAAAATGTTGCACAATGAAATGTTTTTTTTGGCTGGAGTTTAGACAAATTAAAGATATTGTTTATGATATGTACCGGGATTTATGCCGGGGAGAGCAATTTTTGACTGTTTATTGGAATGGGATGAAGATGTGAGTAGAGTAATGGTAGAAAATGTTTTTGAAAAAATTAAGAAGAGCATTCCAGCGGGTTGGGTAACTATGATCGACAAGCACACGGTGACAGCAAAGCCATGTGACCTGCCGGTCCTTTATATTGACTGCAATGGGGTTAAGAAACTCTTTTGCGTATTGAAAATGAAACAAATTTATGAGTCTATGGCGGTGGAGGAATTTAAAGTTCCTGAAAGCGAAAAAGTATGGAGAATGTATGTGCTGGATGACGATGTAAAATCAATGTGGGAAAATATAACTGTAAAATTTAACAGTGGTCGAGTGCGAGAATTTGGATTTCAAAATAAGACACAATAGGGTTTACACAAATGTGGTTATACATCAGTTTAATAGGGATGTAAATAGGGAGTGTGATGTGTGCAAGCTCGGACCGGAAACTTTATTTCATTTATTCTGGGAATGTGGAGAGGTGGTGGGTTTTGTAGGAAATTAAAGCAGTGGGTGATGAGGAATTGGGGGAAGGGGATTTTAGAAGGGAGAGAATGGAGGAGTGTTTTTTTACTTGGGGTAACTAAAAAGAAGAAGGGTCACAGGAGTGAATTTGTTAAATATTTTTCTGAGTTTGGCTAGACATTCAGTATGGTGTAGAAGGAACTTGATGCACTTTGAGGGTAAGAGGGTGGAGGTCTGGGATGTGTTTGTGTCAAAGGTAAAGAGATATGTGTATATGATGTGGTTCTATTTGGAGAAGGATGTATTTGAGGAATGGTTTGTGGAAGAGAGTGGAGTGATAAAGTTGGAGGGAAAAAAGAATTTGTTGTTTAATTTTTGATAGAATTTAGTTTAGTTAACTTGTATTTTCCGTGAATGTGTAAAATGTTTTTTTTGACTGGTTTGTTTTGGGCCTTGAGGTTTTTATTTTTAAGGAAATGTTTATTTGAATGATGTAATTTAAGGATTTCTCTGATCTAAGTGAAATTGAATTGTTGTATATTTTTTATAATAAAAAAAAAAAAAAAAAAAAAAAGCGCGCCCGATCTCGTCTGATCTCGGAAGCTAAGCAGAGTCGGGCCTGGTTAGTACTTGGATGGGAGACCGCCTGGGAATACCAGGTGCCGTAAGCTTTTTGTCCCCATCTTTTCCTGCCTATCTTACAGCAGCAGAATGCCGCTTCCTCTGTAGTTGAGACAGGGCACGCCCAAAACTACTTTTATTTTGCAGCCTGTATTTCACGCTCTGTTTTGCACTTCTGTTTTATGTCACGTCGCTTTCGGCAATCGGGTATTAGGCGCTGGAAAGTCACCTCTGTAAAGTCTGCACTGCTGCCGAATGAATGAGCGCAGTCTGGGTTTTGGGCACAATGACCCAATACGTCGTCCACAAGGACGTGTGGCTCACCGATGTACGTTTTGAGCAATTTCGGACGAAAATGGACTTGGAACAGAGCCAAATGTTTGATCAGGCCATACGGAAAATTCTTGTTGGGTGGAGTAGTTATTTCTTAGTTTTGCTGTTGACTGTTAGAGAAAATCCCCATTATTGTTGATTGCTATGTGAAATAACAGATCTGCCAGTGTTATTTTGGCACGTATAAAGGGTCTGTCTTCAGCAGCCGCTGTGGCTTACGGCCACACCACCCTGAGCGCGCCCGATCTCGTCTGATCTCGGAAGCTAAGCAGGGTCGGGCCTGGTTAGTACTTGGATGGGAGACCGCCTGGGAATACCAGGTGCCGTAAGCTTTTTGTCCCCATCTTTTCCTGCCTATCTTACAGCAGCAGAATGCCGCTTCCTCTGTAGTTGAGACAGGGCACGCCCAAACTACTTTTATTTTGCAGCCTGTATTTCACGCTCTGTTTTGCACTTCTGTTTTATGTCACGTCGCTTTCGGCAATCGGGTATTAGGCGCTGGAAAGTCACCTCTGTAAAGTCTGCACTGCTGCCGAATGAATGAGCGCAGTCTGGGTTTTGGGCACAATGACCCAATACGTCGTCCACAAGGACGTGTGGCTCACCGATGTACGTTTTGAGCAATTTCGGACGAAAATGGACTTGGAACAGAGCCAAATGTTTGATCAGGCCATACGGAAAATTCTTGTTGGGTGGAGTAGTTATTTCTTAGTTTTGCTGTTGACTGTTAGAGAAAATCCCCATTATTGTTGATTGCTATGTGAAATAACAGATCTGCCAGTGTTATTTTGGCACGTATAAAGGGTCTGTCTTCAGCAGCCGCTGTGGCTTACGGCCACACCACCCTGAGCGCGCCCGATCTCGTCTGATCTCGGAAGCTAAGCAGGGTCGGGCCTGGTTAGTACTTGGATGGGAGACCGCCTGGGAATACCAGGTGCCGTAAGCTTTTTGTCCCCATCTTTTCCTGCCTATCTTACAGCAGCAGAATGCCGCTTCCTCTGTAGTTGAGACAGGGCACGCCCAAACTACTTTTATTTTGCAGCCTGTATTTCACGCTCTGTTTTGCACTTCTGTTTTATGTCACGTCGCTTTCGGCAATCGGGTATTAGGCGCTGGAAAGTCACCTCTGTAAAGTCTGCACTGCTGCCGAATGAATGAGCGCAGTCTGGGTTTTGGGCACAATGACCCAATACGTCGTCCACAAGGACGTGTGGCTCACCGATGTACGTTTTGAGCAATTTCGGACGAAAATGGACTTGGAACAGAGCCAAATGTTTGATCAGGCCATACGGAAAATTCTTGTTGGGTGGAGTAGTTATTTCTTAGTTTTGCTGTTGACTGTTAGAGAAAATCCCCATTATTGTTGATTGCTATGTGAAATAACAGATCTGCCAGTGTTATTTTGGCACGTATAAAGGGTCTGTCTTCAGCAGCCGCTGTGGCTTACGGCCACACCACCCTGAGCGCGCCCGATCTCGTCTGATCTCGGAAGCTAAGCAGGGTCGGGCCTGGTTAGTACTTGGATGGGAGACCGCCTGGGAATACCAGGTGCCGTAAGCTTTTTGTCCCCATCTTTTCCTGCCTATCTTACAGCAGCAGAATGCCGCTTCCTCTGTAGTTGAGACAGGGCACGCCAAAACTACTTTTATTTTGCAGCCTGTATTTCACGCTCTGTTTTGCACTTCTGTTTTATGTCACGTCGCTTTCGGCAATCGGGTATTAGGCGCTGGAAAGTCACCTCTGTAAAGTCTGCACTGCTGCCGAATGAATGAGCGCAGTCTGGGTTTTGGGCACAATGACCCAATACGTCGTCCACAAGGACGTGTGGCTCACCGATGTACGTTTTGAGCAATTTCGGACGAAAATGGACTTGGAACAGAGCCAAATGTTTGATCAGGCCATACGGAAAATTCTTGTTGGGTGGAGTAGTTATTTCTTAGTTTTGCTGTTGACTGTTAGAGAAAATCCCCATTATTGTTGATTGCTATGTGAAATAACAGATCTGCCAGTGTTATTTTGGCACGTATAAAGGGTCTGTCTTCAGCAGCCGCTGTGGCTTACGGCCACACCACCCTGAGCGCGCCCGATCTCGTCTGATCTCGGAAGCTAAGCAGGGTCGGGCCTGGTTAGTACTTGGATGGGAGACCGCCTGGGAATACCAGGTGCCGTAAGCTTTTTGTCCCCATCTTTTCCTGCCTATCTTACAGCAGCAGAATGCCGCTTCCTCTGTAGTTGAGACAGGGCACGCCCAAACTACTTTTATTTTGCAGCCTGTATTTCACGCTCTGTTTTGCACTTCTGTTTTATGTCACGTCGCTTTCGGCAATCGGGTATTAGGCGCTGGAAAGTCACCTCTGTAAAGTCTGCACTGCTGCCGAATGAATGAGCGCAGTCTGGGTTTTGGGCACAATGACCCAATACGTCGTCCACAAGGACGTGTGGCTCACCGATGTACGTTTTGAGCAATTTCGGACGAAAATGGACTTGGAACAGAGCCAAATGTTTGATCAGGCCATACGGAAAATTCTTGTTGGGTGGAGTAGTTATTTCTTAGTTTTGCTGTTGACTGTTAGAGAAAATCCCCATTATTGTTGATTGCTATGTGAAATAACAGATCTGCCAGTGTTATTTTGGCACGTATAAAGGGTCTGTCTTCAGCAGCCGCTGTGGCTTACGGCCACACCACCCTGAGCGCGCCCGATCTCGTCTGATCTCGGAAGCTAAGCAGGGTCGGGCCTGGTTAGTACTTGGATGGGAGACCGCCTGGGAATACCAGGTGCCGTAAGCTTTTTGTCCCCATCTTTTCCTGCCTATCTTACAGCAGCAGAATGCCGCTTCCTCTGTAGTTGAGACAGGGCACGCCCAAACTACTTTTATTTTGCAGCCTGTATTTCACGCTCTGTTTTGCACTTCTGTTTTATGTCACGTCGCTTTCGGCAATCGGGTATTAGGCGCTGGAAAGTCACCTCTGTAAAGTCTGCACTGCTGCCGAATGAATGAGCGCAGTCTGGGTTTTGGGCACAATGACCCAATACGTCGTCCACAAGGACGTGTGGCTCACCGATGTACGTTTTGAGCAATTTCGGACGAAAATGGACTTGGAACAGAGCCAAATGTTTGATCAGGCCATACGGAAAATTCTTGTTGGGTGGAGTAGTTATTTCTTAGTTTTGCTGTTGACTGTTAGAGAAAATCCCCATTATTGTTGATTGCTATGTGAAATAACAGATCTGCCAGTGTTATTTTGGCACGTATAAAGGGTCTGTCTTCAGCAGCCGCTGTGGCTTACGGCCACACCACCCTGAGCGCGCCCGATCTCGTCTGATCTCGGAAGCTAAGCAGGGTCGGGCCTGGTTAGTACTTGGATGGGAGACCGCCTGGGAATACCAGGTGCCGTAAGCTTTTTGTCCCCATCTTTTCCTGCCTATCTTACAGCAGCAGAATGCCGCTTCCTCTGTAGTTGAGACAGGGCACGCCCAAACTACTTTTATTTTGCAGCCTGTATTTCACGCTCTGTTTTGCACTTCTGTTTTATGTCACGTCGCTTTCGGCAATCGGGTATTAGGCGCTGGAAAGTCACCTCTGTAAAGTCTGCACTGCTGCCGAATGAATGAGCGCAGTCTGGGTTTTGGGCACAATGACCCAATACGTCGTCCACAAGGACGTGTGGCTCACCGATGTACGTTTTGAGCAATTTCGGACGAAAATGGACTTGGAACAGAGCCAAATGTTTGATCAGGCCATACGGAAAATTCTTGTTGGGTGGAGTAGTTATTTCTTAGTTTTGCTGTTGACTGTTAGAGAAAATCCCCATTATTGTTGATTGCTATGTGAAATAACAGATCTGCCAGTGTTATTTTGGCACGTATAAAGGGTCTGTCTTCAGCAGCCGCTGTGGCTTACGGCCACACCACCCTGAGCGCGCCCGATCTCGTCTGATCTCGGAAGCTAAGCAGGGTCGGGCCTGGTTAGTACTTGGATGGGAGACCGCCTGGGAATACCAGGTGCCGTAAGCTTTTTGTCCCCATCTTTTCCTGCCTATCTTACAGCAGCAGAATGCCGCTTCCTCTGTAGTTGAGACAGGGCACGCCAAAACTACTTTTATTTTGCAGCCTGTATTTCACGCTCTGTTTTGCACTTCTGTTTTATGTCACGTCGCTTTCGGCAATCGGGTATTAGGCGCTGGAAAGTCACCTCTGTAAAGTCTGCACTGCTGCCGAATGAATGAGCGCAGTCTGGGTTTTGGGCACAATGACCCAATACGTCGTCCACAAGGACGTGTGGCTCACCGATGTACGTTTTGAGCAATTTCGGACGAAAATGGACTTGGAACAGAGCCAAATGTTTGATCAGGCCATACGGAAAATTCTTGTTGGGTGGAGTAGTTATTTCTTAGTTTTGCTGTTGACTGTTAGAGAAAATCCCCATTATTGTTGATTGCTATGTGAAATAACAGATCTGCCAGTGTTATTTTGGCACGTATAAAGGGTCTGTCTTCAGCAGCCGCTGTGGCTTACGGCCACACCACCCTGAGCGCGCCCGATCTCGTCTGATCTCGGAAGCTAAGCAGGGTCGGGCCTGGTTAGTACTTGGATGGGAGACCGCCTGGGAATACCAGGTGCCGTAAGCTTTTTGTCCCCATCTTTTCCTGCCTATCTTACAGCAGCAGAATGCCGCTTCCTCTGTAGTTGAGACAGGGCACGCCAAAACTACTTTTATTTTGCAGCCTGTATTTCACGCTCTGTTTTGCACTTCTGTTTTATGTCACGTCGCTTTCGGCAATCGGGTATTAGGCGCTGGAAAGTCACCTCTGTAAAGTCTGCACTGCTGCCGAATGAATGAGCGCAGTCTGGGTTTTGGGCACAATGACCCAATACGTCGTCCACAAGGACGTGTGGCTCACCGATGTACGTTTTGAGCAATTTCGGACGAAAATGGACTTGGAACAGAGCCAAATGTTTGATCAGGCCATACGGAAAATTCTTGTTGGGTGGAGTAGTTATTTCTTAGTTTTGCTGTTGACTGTTAGAGAAAATCCCCATTATTGTTGATTGCTATGTGAAATAACAGATCTGCCAGTGTTATTTTGGCACGTATAAAGGGTCTGTCTTCAGCAGCCGCTGTGGCTTACGGCCACACCACCCTGAGCGCGCCCGATCTCGTCTGATCTCGGAAGCTAAGCAGGGTCGGGCCTGGTTAGTACTTGGATGGGAGACCGCCTGGGAATACCAGGTGCCGTAAGCTTTTTGTCCCCATCTTTTCCTGCCTATCTTACAGCAGCAGAATGCCGCTTCCTCTGTAGTTGAGACAGGGCACGCCCAAACTACTTTTATTTTGCAGCCTGTATTTCACGCTCTGTTTTGCACTTCTGTTTTATGTCACGTCGCTTTCGGCAATCGGGTATTAGGCGCTGGAAAGTCACCTCTGTAAAGTCTGCACTGCTGCCGAATGAATGAGCGCAGTCTGGGTTTTGGGCACAATGACCCAATACGTCGTCCACAAGGACGTGTGGCTCACCGATGTACGTTTTGAGCAATTTCGGACGAAAATGGACTTGGAACAGAGCCAAATGTTTGATCAGGCCATACGGAAAATTCTTGTTGGGTGGAGTAGTTATTTCTTAGTTTTGCTGTTGACTGTTAGAGAAAATCCCCATTATTGTTGATTGCTATGTGAAATAACAGATCTGCCAGTGTTATTTTGGCACGTATAAAGGGTCTGTCTTCAGCAGCCGCTGTGGCTTACGGCCACACCACCCTGAGCGCGCCCGATCTCGTCTGATCTCGGAAGCTAAGCAGGGTCGGGCCTGGTTAGTACTTGGATGGGAGACCGCCTGGGAATACCAGGTGCCGTAAGCTTTTTGTCCCCATCTTTTCCTGCCTATCTTACAGCAGCAGAATGCCGCTTCCTCTGTAGTTGAGACAGGGCACGCCCAAACTACTTTTATTTTGCAGCCTGTATTTCACGCTCTGTTTTGCACTTCTGTTTTATGTCACGTCGCTTTCGGCAATCGGGTATTAGGCGCTGGAAAGTCACCTCTGTAAAGTCTGCACTGCTGCCGAATGAATGAGCGCAGTCTGGGTTTTGGGCACAATGACCCAATACGTCGTCCACAAGGACGTGTGGCTCACCGATGTACGTTTTGAGCAATTTCGGACGAAAATGGACTTGGAACAGAGCCAAATGTTTGATCAGGCCATACGGAAAATTCTTGTTGGGTGGAGTAGTTATTTCTTAGTTTTGCTGTTGACTGTTAGAGAAAATCCCCATTATTGTTGATTGCTATGTGAAATAACAGATCTGCCAGTGTTATTTTGGCACGTATAAAGGGTCTGTCTTCAGCAGCCGCTGTGGCTTACGGCCACACCACCCTGAGCGCGCCCGATCTCGTCTGATCTCGGAAGCTAAGCAGGGTCGGGCCTGGTTAGTACTTGGATGGGAGACCGCCTGGGAATACCAGGTGCCGTAAGCTTTTTGTCCCCATCTTTTCCTGCCTATCTTACAGCAGCAGAATGCCGCTTCCTCTGTAGTTGAGACAGGGCACGCCCAAACTACTTTTATTTTGCAGCCTGTATTTCACGCTCTGTTTTGCACTTCTGTTTTATGTCACGTCGCTTTCGGCAATCGGGTATTAGGCGCTGGAAAGTCACCTCTGTAAAGTCTGCACTGCTGCCGAATGAATGAGCGCAGTCTGGGTTTTGGGCACAATGACCCAATACGTCGTCCACAAGGACGTGTGGCTCACCGATGTACGTTTTGAGCAATTTCGGACGAAAATGGACTTGGAACAGAGCCAAATGTTTGATCAGGCCATACGGAAAATTCTTGTTGGGTGGAGTAGTTATTTCTTAGTTTTGCTGTTGACTGTTAGAGAAAATCCCCATTATTGTTGATTGCTATGTGAAATAACAGATCTGCCAGTGTTATTTTGGCACGTATAAAGGGTCTGTCTTCAGCAGCCGCTGTGGCTTACGGCCACACCACCCTGAGCGCGCCCGATCTCGTCTGATCTCGGAAGCTAAGCAGGGTCGGGCCTGGTTAGTACTTGGATGGGAGACCGCCTGGGAATACCAGGTGCCGTAAGCTTTTTGTCCCCATCTTTTCCTGCCTATCTTACAGCAGCAGAATGCCGCTTCCTCTGTAGTTGAGACAGGGCACGCCAAAACTACTTTTATTTTGCAGCCTGTATTTCACGCTCTGTTTTGCACTTCTGTTTTATGTCACGTCGCTTTCGGCAGTCGGGTATTAGGCGCTGGAAAGTCACCTCTGTAAAGTCTGCACTGCTGCCGAATGAATGAGCGCAGTCTGGGTTTTGGGCACAATGACCCAATACGTCGTCCACAAGGACGTGTGGCTCACCGATGTACGTTTTGAGCAATTTCGGACGAAAAATGGACTTGGAACAGAGCCAAATGTTTGATCAGGCCATACGGAAAATTCTTGTTGGGTGGAGTAGTTATTTCTTAGTTTTGCTGTTGACTGTTAGAGAAAATCCCCATTATTGTTGATTGCTATGTGAAATAACAGATCTGCCAGTGTTATTTTGGCACGTATAAAGGGTCTGTCTTCAGCAGCCGCTGTGGCTTACGGCCACACCACCCTGAGCAGCGCCTACAGGTGAAGCAGTGCAGTGTGGGAGCTTGTGAAAATAGCTTGTGAGGTTTTTTGGTTTTTTTGGTTTAATAGAACTATATCTGGCTTTTTGCTTTTTTTTCTTTTTTTACTGAGAGTGTCATCCCCAGACAGCGGCTGCTGTTTGGGGAATTTCCCCTTTAAGTTTCGTTTTTACGGCATGACGATGGAGAAGAGACCGGAGAGAGAGACGAGACATGTGGACGGTGGAGACAAAGGAGGAAGAATCTATGAGAGACAGCTGACTTTATTAGCAGAGATCGATGGGGAGGACAATATAACAATGATGGAGCTGCTGAGAAAAGTAAAAGAAGAGTGTGGTGAAGTAATCGGCTGTAGATTCAAGTCACTGAAGTCTTATGAATTAACAATGAAGGACGCACGAGGAAAAGAAAAGCTGATGGATGGACTTAAGATTAAAGACAGCCGGATAATGGGAAAGGAGCTAGGAAACGACGAGTTGGTCGTTTCTTTTATTAATTTGCCGACGTATATTGAAGACGAGGAGATTTTGGAGAAACTGAAAGAGTGGGGAGTGAAGGCGATCTCCCCGATTAAGCGGCGGATGTGGCCGGGAACATCAATTGCCGATGGGACAAGATTTATGAAAGTGAAATTCACTGAGACTGTTAAATCACTGCCGTACTCAACAAAGTTTGAGACAGTTGGGGGTTCTGAACATTTCAGGGTCATTCATGATCGGCAAATAAAAGTGTGCCGACTCTGCATCCGACCGGGGCATGTAGTGAGAGACTGCCCGACGTTTAAATGTTTCAAATGTGGGAACCAAGGACACTATGCCCGAGAATGTGTGGTGACGGAGAGATGCCAGGATTGCAGAGAGAAAGTGACTCTGTGTATATGTGGGGCATCGGCTGCTTTCAGAGGAGAGATTCCCTACTCTGACATCTCGTCTAGCAGAGGGGACCTGGTGGAGGAGGTGGAAGATCCGACGGGGGAGAGGAGGAGGAGTTGGCGGAGGCGGCGGATGAGCTGACGGAAGAGAGGGAGGAGGTGGAGATCGGTGGCGGGCGAATCTGGTCGCTGGAAGCGGAGGAGTTGGACAGCAGTCTCGAAGATGCTGGCTCGAGGATAACTGCGGTCAGCGAGGACGCAGGAGATGAGAGAGATCGATTAGGTGAGAAAACTGGAGGAGGAGGGGCGTGTGTTGTAGACGAGAGAGACGGCCATGTGCGCTCTTCTCAGCTGAGCGCAGGCAGTACGGAGACGGACGTGAATCTGAGAAGTAGCGGAGAAGAGATGGATATCAGTGAGGACATGATAAGGCAATTGAAAAGGAAGAAGAAAGGGAAAGAGAAGATGAACGTGAAAAAATGAAAGGTATGAATGAAGCTCTGCAGTTATTTCTTTTTTTGTTGTTTCTTTGCATTATGAGCGCTCCAATTAAAATCTCTTCATTTAACTGTAACGGACTTAGAGACATTCGGAAAGCAGAGCAGGTTTTTGCTGGGCTAGACTCAGACATTTTATGTTTACAAGAAACTCATTGGAGCGATGAGCTTATGGACAGAATGAAGGTGATGTGGAGGGGGGATCTCTTTGTGAATCATGGGGGGCAGAGGAATGTGGAGTGGCAATTTTGACCAAAGAAGGAATTGTGGACAATGTTAAACAAATATTTAAGGATACTAAGGGCAGATTATTAGTTATTGAATTTGAACTGCAAAGTCTTCTGTTTCGTTTGGTAAATGTCTATGCACCTAATATTGAAACAGAGAGAAAAACGTTTTTTTGGGAAAATGAAGGGTTTAGTTAAAGGGAACTGTATTTTAGTTGGTGATTTTAATGTATGGTGTACGAGGCTTGATGCATGTAATGTTGCAATATTCAAGAACGATGCATCGAGAACAGTACTTAATAACATCCTGCTGACTGATGATTTGGTTGACGTATGGAGAGAGGATAATCCATATAAAAGAAAATTTTCCAGAAGGCAAATGGTGTTGGGCAGCTTGAAACAAAGTAGGATTGATTTATGTTTAGTTAAAAGAAATGTTGTAAGTTTGGTAGGAAGGATAAGTTATAAGTTTATAGGTTTAAGTGATCATGCCGCCGTGTCCTTTCTCTTGGGTGAAAAAAGGGGTGGGAAGGGAGGTGGATTATGGTGTTTAAATGCTTCTCTGTTGGAGGAGCCGAAATATAAAAAATGTATTACCGATTGTATAAAGTTTGAAAAAGGAAGTCCGCTGTACGAGGGAACATCTGTGACTGGTGGGAAATGGTTAAAACTAAATTAAAGAAAATAAGTATCAGATATGCTAAGAGGAGGAGTTTTAGGAAGAAACAAAAGGAGAAAGAGATGACTGATAACTTAGAGAGAGAGGAAGAGAGATTAGAGAGAGATCCAAATTTAGATAGGTCTAAACTGTTGCAACTGCAAAGCGAATTGGAAAATTTGGAAAAAGAAAAATGCATGGGAGCAATTATAAGGAGCAAGGCTAAGTATGTGGTGGAGGGGGAGAAATCTACAAAGTTTTTTCTAAACCTGGAGAAAAAGAAACAAAGGGGAAATTTTATTGCTGAATTGGAAAATGAAAAAGGTGAGAAAATAAGTGACCTGGTGGGTATTCTTGAGGAGGTTCAAAAGTTTTATATGAAGTTATTTGATAAAGAAAGTATTAATGAAGAATGTGTAGATAGATTGTTGAGTGCTGTGGATGTTCAACTGTCTGATGATGATAAACAGATCTGTGACGCTGACATTACAGTAGAAGAAATAAAAGTGGCGATTGATCAAGCAAAAAAATACAAAAGCCCAGGATCAGACGGGTTAACAAATGAATTCTATAAAACCTTTGCGGATATTTTGGTGCCAATATTGGCGAAACTATATGGGCATAATGGAGGAAAGGAAGGTGGTGCCAGAGTCCATAACGAAAGGCATAATCACAATTTTATATAAGAACAAGGGAAATGCACACAAACTGGAGAACTACAGACCACTAAGTTTATTAAATGGTGATTATAAAATATTGGCTAAAGTCTTTGCCAACAGAATTAAGAGGGTGGTAGGAAGTATTATCTCAAATACACAAGGATACAGCATACCGGAGAGAGACATAACAGATACTATTTGTTCTGTTAGGGATGTGGTGGGGCATATGAATAAAGAAGATGAGGGGGGAGTTCTTTTAAGTGTGGATTAAATAAAGCCTTTGACAGAGTGGAACATGACTACTTATGGCAAACAATGTATAAATTTGGGTTCGGTGAAAGACTGGTGTCATGGTTAAAACTGCTCTATGATAATGCAAAAAGTTGCGTCAAAGTGAATGGGGTGCTTACAGAAGTATTTGCTTTGAGGAGATCTATAAGACAGGGGTGCCCTCTGTCTGCTATACTGTATAGTATTTCCGCGGAGCCGTTTGCGGCCTTTGTTAAGAAAGATACAAGAATAAGCAGTGTCGATATTCCTTTTGGTAAAAAAAGTTTAATATATCAGTATGCGGATGATACAAGTATTACTGTAAAAGATTTGGAGAGTGTGAATTATGTGTTGGAAGATTTAAGACTGTATGAGAAGGCATCGGGAGCTAAGATTAATGTAGAAAAGTCGGAATAATGTTCTTTGGTAAAGTAAATAAAGAGAAGGTTGGGGGTGCCGTTTAAAGTTAGGGAGGATTTTATAAAGATTTTAGGAATAAATATAGGAACTAAGGAAAAGGAAGCCAGGGATGAGACCTGGACAGGTGTTTTGAATAAGATCAAAAATACATTAAATTACTGGAAGCTAAGACAGCTAAAATTGAAGGGGCAAGGTGATAGTGGTAAATACTTTGTTATTGTCAAAAATAAATTATGTTTTAGGTGTTTTAGATTTGCCGGATTGGGTTTTTAAAGATTTGAATAACATGATAAGCAACTTTATATGGGGAGGGAAAAATGTAAGAATTGCTATGAAAACACTGATTGGTAAGGTGAAGAGCGGTTGGGCTAAATCTGCTAGATATAAAAGCAAAAAAAAGTGCAATAAGAATCAAAATGGTACAGAAATTCTTGTATGGGGAAATAGAGTATGGTTGGAAAGTGTTTTTTAAGCAGTTTTTATTTGATAGTGGAGGATGCGGGCAGGCGGGGATCTTTATGTGTTTAACAAAGGGATGTGGTGGATAAATTGCCATGTTTTATAAGGAGGTGTTTGGAGATTGGGCGGGGTTCTTACAGAAAAAAAGTGGTGTATGATTGTAAGGATATGAATCAAGTTATTCAGCAGCCTATATTTCTCAATCCCAAAGTAATCGACAAGGGGACCATGTTGCAAAATGAAAAGTTTGTTCTGGCTGGGATAAGACAGTTTAAAGACATTGCATATGAGTATGTACCGGGGCTTATTACCAGCGAGAGCCATATATGATTGTGTAATGGAGTGGGGATGAGGATGTTAAAAGGGCTGCTGTGGACAATATGTATGATAAAATCAAAAGAAGCATGCCTGTTAACTGGATGAAAATCATTGACAAGCAAACAGTTAGGCTAGAAAGGTGCAACATGCCTGAGTTCTTTGTCAATTGTGGCGGGATGAGGAAGAATTTTAATGGTATAAAGCTGAAGGTGATTTATGAGGCAATGTTGGAGAAGGAATTTAAAACACCTGCGGCGGAAGGAAATGTGGAGGATATATATGTCGGACCATGGATGTTAAAAAAAATATGGGTAAATTATAAATGTGAGATATAATAGTCCAGAATGTGAAGATCTGGATTTTAAAATCAGACACAATAGAATATATACTAATGTGGTCCTGCATCAAGTGAATAAGGAGGTAAAAAGGGAGTGTGATGTTTGTGGTTTGGAACCTGAAAATTTGTTGCACTTGTTTTTAAAATGTATAGAGGTGAGAGAATTTCACAAAAATTAGAGGTATGGGTGAGAAAGAATTGGAAGATGGGGATTTTGGATGGGAGGGATTGGAGGTGCATCTTTTTGTTTGGGCTGGAAAAAAGAAGAGTGGTTTTAAAACAAATCTAGTTAACATAATGTTAAGTTTAGCGAGATATGCAATTGGTGTCGAAGGAATTATGCACATTTTGAAAAAAGAAACTGGATGCATGGAAGTGTTTGTAGTACATGTTAGGAGATATGTGCTTATGATGGCTAATTATTTGGATGAGGATATATTTAAAGAGTGGTTTATAGATGAAAGTATGGTGATTGGGAAGGATGATACTGGAAAGTTGGTGATGTCTTTTTAGGATTCTTTTTGGTTGTATATGTTGCTTTTTATTGTTTTTTATGTTCTGACTTTGTGCTTTTTGTCTTTGTTATTATTTGTGGATTTAGTTGTTGTATATACACCTGCGTATATGTCTTGTGTACTTATTTTTTGGGGTTTTTGGGAAGTGTATGTTGATTTGAGCAAAGTGTGTGTATATGTGTATATGTGATAAACTTTTGATAATAAAAAAAAAAAAAAAAAAGCGCGCCCCGATCTCGTCTGATCTCGGAAGCTAAGCAGGGTCGGGCCTGGTTAGTACTTGGATGGGAGACCGCCTGGGAATACCAGGTGCCGTAAGCTTTTTGTCCCATCTTTTCCTGCCTATCTTACAGCAGCAGAATGCCGCTTCCTCTGTAGTTGAGACAGGGCACGCCCAAACTACTTTATTTTGCAGCCTGTATTTCACGCTCTGTTTTGCACTTCTGTTTTATGTCACGTCGCTTTCGGCAATCGGGTATTAGGCGCTGGAAAGTCACCTCTGTAAAGTCTGCACTGCTGCCGAATGAATGAGCGCAGTCTGGGTTTTGGGCACAATGACCCAATACGTCGTCCACAAGGACGTGTGGCTCACCGATGTACGTTTTGAGCAATTTCGGACGAAAATGGACTTGGAACAGAGCCAAATGTTTGATCAGGCCATACGGAAAATTCTTGTTGGGTGGAGTAGTTATTTCTTAGTTTTGCTGTTGACTGTTAGAAAAATCCCCATTATTGTTGATTGCTATGTGAAATAACAGATCTGCCAGTGTTATTTTGGCACGTATAAAGGGTCTGTCTTCAGCAGCCGCTGTGGCTTACGGCCACACCACCCTGAGCGCGCCGATCTCGTCTGATCTCGGAAGCTAAGCAGGGTCGGGCCTGGTTAGTACTTGGATGGGAGACCGCCTGGGAATACCAGGTGCCGTAAGCTTTTTGTCCCCATCTTTTCCTGCCTATCTTACAGCAGCAGAATGCGCTTCCTCTGTAGTTGAGACAGGGCACGCCCAAACTACTTTTATTTTGCAGCCTGTATTTCACGCTCTGTTTGCACTTCTGTTTTATGTCACGTCGCTTTCGGCAATCGGGTATTAGGCGCTGGAAAGTCACCTCTGTAAAGTCTGCACTGCTGCCGAATGAATGAGCGCAGTCTGGGTTTTGGGCACAATGACCCAATACGTCGTCCACAAGGAC
>NW_026117705.1:0-16387 GCF_001640805.2 Lates calcarifer
CGTTTTGAGGCAATTTCGGACGAAAATGGACTTGGAACAGAGCCAAAAATGTTTGATCAGGCCATACGGAAAATTCTTGTTGGGTGGAGTAGTTATTTCTTAGTTTTGCTGTTGACTGTTAGAGAAAATCCCCATTATTGTTTGATTGCTATGTGAAATAACAGATCTGCCAGTGTTATTTTGGCACGTATAAAGGGTCTGTCTTCAGCAGCCGCTGTGGCTTACGGCCACACCACCCTGAGCGCGCCCCGATCTCGTCTGATCTCGGAAGCTAAGCAGGGTCGGGCCTGGTTAGTACTTGGATGGGAGACCGCCTGGGAATACCAGGTGCCGTAAGCTTTTTTGTCCCCATCTTTTCCTGCCTATCTTACAGCAGCAGAATGCCGCTTCCTCTGTAGTTGAGACAGGGCACGCCAAAACTACTTTTATTTTGCAGCCTGTATTTCACGCTCTGTTTTGCACTTCTGTTTTATGTCACGTCGCTTTCGGCAATCGGGTATTAGGCGCTGGAAAGTCACCTCTGTAAAGTCTGCACTGCTGCCGAATGAATGAGCGCAGTCTGGGTTTTGGGCACAATGACCCAATACGTCGTCCACAAGGACGTGTGGCTCACCGATGTACGTTTTTGAGCAATTTCGGACGAAAATGGACTTGGAACAGAGCCAAATGTTTGATCAGGCCATACGGAAAATTCTTGTTGGGTGGAGTAGTTATTTTCTTAGTTTTGCTGTTGACTGTTAGAGAAAATCCCCATTATTGTTGATTGCTATGTGAAATAACAGATCTGCCAGTGTTATTTTGGCACGTATAAAGGGTCTGTCTTCAGCAGCCGCTGTGGCTTACGGCCACACCACCCTGAGCGCGCCCGATCTCGTCTGATCTCGGAAGCTAAGCAGGGTCGGGCCTGGTTAGTACTTGGATGGGAGACCGCCTGGGAATACCAGGTGCCGTAAGCTTTTTGTCCCCATCTTTTCCTGCCTATCTTACAGCAGCAGAATGCCGCTTCCTCTGTAGTTGAGACAGGGCACGCCCAAAACTACTTTTATTTTGCAGCCTGTATTTCACGCTCTGTTTTGCACTTCTGTTTTATGTCACGTCGCTTTCGGCAATCGGGTATTAGGCGCTGGAAAGTCACCTCTGTAAAGTCTGCACTGCTGCCGAATGAATGAGCGCAGTCTGGGTTTTGGGCACAATGACCCAATACGTCGTCCACAAGGACGTGTGGCTCACCGATGTACGTTTTGAGCAATTTCGGACGAAAATGGACTTGGAACAGAGCCAAATGTTTGATCAGGCCATACGGAAAATTCTTGTTGGGTGGAGTAGTTATTTCTTAGTTTTGCTGTTGACTGTTAGAGAAAATCCCCATTATTGTTGATTGCTATGTGAAATAACAGATCTGCCAGTGTTATTTTGGCACGTATAAAGGGTCTGTCTTCAGCAGCCGCTGTGGCTTACGGCCACACCACCCTGAGCGCGCCCGATCTCGTCTGATCTCGGAAGCTAAGCAGGGTCGGGCCTGGTTAGTACTTGGATGGGAGACCGCCTGGGAATACCAGGTGCCGTAAGCTTTTTGTCCCCATCTTTTCCTGCCTATCTTACAGCAGCAGAATGCCGCTTCCTCTGTAGTTGAGACAGGGCACGCCAAACTACTTTTATTTTGCAGCCTGTATTTCACGCTCTGTTTTGCACTTCTGTTTTATGTCACGTCGCTTTCGGCAATCGGGTATTAGGCGCTGGAAAGTCACCTCTGTAAAGTCTGCACTGCTGCCGAATGAATGAGCGCAGTCTGGGTTTTGGGCACAATGACCCAATACGTCGTCCACAAGGACGTGTGGCTCACCGATGTACGTTTTGAGCAATTTCGGACGAAAATGGACTTGGAACAGAGCCAAATGTTTGATCAGGCCATACGGAAAATTCTTGTTGGGTGGAGTAGTTATTTCTTAGTTTTGCTGTTGACTGTTAGAGAAAATCCCCATTATTGTTGATTGCTATGTGAAATAACAGATCTGCCAGTGTTATTTTGGCACGTATAAAGGGTCTGTCTTCAGCAGCCGCTGTGGCTTACGGCCACACCACCCTGAGCGCGCCCGATCTCGTCTGATCTCGGAAGCTAAGCAGGGTCGGGCCTGGTTAGTACTTGGATGGGAGACCGCCTGGGAATACCAGGTGCCGTAAGCTTTTTGTCCCCATCTTTTCCTGCCTATCTTACAGCAGCAGAATGCCGCTTCCTCTGTAGTTGAGACAGGGCACGCCAAAACTACTTTTATTTTGCAGCCTGTATTTCACGCTCTGTTTTGCACTTCTGTTTTATGTCACGTCGCTTTCGGCAATCGGGTATTAGGCGCTGGAAAGTCACCTCTGTAAAGTCTGCACTGCTGCCGAATGAATGAGCGCAGTCTGGGTTTTGGGCACAATGACCCAATACGTCGTCCACAAGGACGTGTGGCTCACCGATGTACGTTTTGAGCAATTTCGGACGAAAATGGACTTGGAACAGAGCCAAATGTTTGATCAGGCCATACGGAAAATTCTTGTTGGGTGGAGTAGTTATTTCTTAGTTTTGCTGTTGACTGTTAGAGAAAATCCCCATTATTGTTGATTGCTATGTGAAATAACAGATCTGCCAGTGTTATTTTGGCACGTATAAAGGGTCTGTCTTCAGCAGCCGCTGTGGCTTACGGCCACACCACCCTGAGCGCGCCCGATCTCGTCTGATCTCGGAAGCTAAGCAGGGTCGGGCCTGGTTAGTACTTGGATGGGAGACCGCCTGGGAATACCAGGTGCCGTAAGCTTTTTGTCCCCATCTTTTCCTGCCTATCTTACAGCAGCAGAATGCCGCTTCCTCTGTAGTTGAGACAGGGCACGCCAAAACTACTTTTATTTTGCAGCCTGTATTTCACGCTCTGTTTTGCACTTCTGTTTTATGTCACGTCGCTTTCGGCAATCGGGTATCTAGGCGCTGGAAAGTCACCTCTGTAAAGTCTGCACTGCTGCCGAATGAATGAGCGCAGTCTGGGTTTTGGGCACAATGACCCAATACGTCGTCCACAAGGACGTGTGGCTCACCGATGTACGTTTTGAGCAATTTCGGACGAAAATGGACTTGGAACAGAGCCAAATGTTTGATCAGGCCATACGGAAAATTCTTGTTGGGTGGAGTAGTTATTTCTTAGTTTTGCTGTTGACTGTTAGAGAAAATCCCCATTATTGTTGATTGCTATGTGAAATAACAGATCTGCCAGTGTTATTTTGGCACGTATAAAGGGTCTGTCTTCAGCAGCCGCTGTGGCTTACGGCCACACCACCCTGAGCGCGCCCGATCTCGTCTGATCTCGGAAGCTAAGCAGGGTCGGGCCTGGTTAGTACTTGGATGGGAGACCGCCTGGGAATACCAGGTGCCGTAAGCTTTTTGTCCCCATCTTTTCCTGCCTATCTTACAGCAGCAGAATGCCGCTTCCTCTGTAGTTGAGACAGGGCACGCCAAAACTACTTTTATTTTGCAGCCTGTATTTCACGCTCTGTTTTGCACTTCTGTTTTATGTCACGTCGCTTTCGGCAATCGGGTATCAGGCGCTGGAAAGTCACCTCTGTAAAGTCTGCACTGCTGCCGAATGAATGAGCGCAGTCTGGGTTTTGGGCACAATGACCCAATACGTCGTCCACAAGGACGTGTGGCTCACCGATGTACGTTTTGAGCAATTTCGGACGAAAATGGACTTGGAACAGAGCCAAATGTTTGATCAGGCCATACGGAAAATTCTTGTTGGGTGGAGTAGTTATTTCTTAGTTTTGCTGTTGACTGTTAGAGAAAATCCCCATTATTGTTGATTGCTATGTGAAATAACAGATCTGCCAGTGTTATTTTGGCACGTATAAAGGGTCTGTCTTCAGCAGCCGCTGTGGCTTACGGCCACACCACCCTGAGCGCGCCCGATCTCGTCTGATCTCGGAAGCTAAGCAGGGTCGGGCCTGGTTAGTACTTGGATGGGAGACCGCCTGGGAATACCAGGTGCCGTAAGCTTTTTGTCCCTATCTTACAGCAGCAGAATGCCGCTTCCTCTGTAGTTGAGACAGGGCACGCCAAAACTACTTTTATTTTGCAGCCTGTATTTCACGCTCTGTTTTGCACTTCTGTTTTATGTCACGTCGCTTTCGGCAATCGGGTATTAGGCGCTGGAAAGTCACCTCTGTAAAGTCTGCACTGCTGCCGAATGAATGAGCGCAGTCTGGGTTTTGGGCACAATGACCCAATACGTCGTCCACAAGGACGTGTGGCTCACCGATGTACGTTTTGAGCAATTTCGGACGAAAATGGACTTGGAACAGAGCCAAATGTTTGATCAGGCCATACGGAAAATTCTTGTTGGGTGGAGTAGTTATTTCTTAGTTTTGCTGTTGACTGTTAGAGAAAATCCCCATTATTGTTGATTGCTATGTGAAATAACAGATCTGCCAGTGTTATTTTGGCACGTATAAAGGGTCTGTCTTCAGCAGCCGCTGTGGCTTACGGCCACACCACCCTGAGCGCGCCCGATCTCGTCTGATCTCGGAAGCTAAGCAGGGTCGGGCCTGGTTAGTACTTGGATGGGAGACCGCCTGGGAATACCAGGTGCCGTAAGCTTTTTGTCCCCTATCTTACAGCAGCAGAATGCCGCTTCCTCTGTAGTTGAGACAGGGCACGCCAAAACTACTTTTATTTTGCAGCCTGTATTTCACGCTCTGTTTTGCACTTCTGTTTTATGTCACGTCGCTTTCGGCAATCGGGTATTAGGCGCTGGAAAGTCACCTCTGTAAAGTCTGCACTGCTGCCGAATGAATGAGCGCAGTCTGGGTTTTGGGCACAATGACCCAATACGTCGTCCACAAGGACGTGTGGCTCACCGATGTACGTTTTGAGCAATTTCGGACGAAAATGGACTTGGAACAGAGCCAAATGTTTGATCAGGCCATACGGAAAATTCTTGTTGGGTGGAGTAGTTATTTCTTAGTTTTGCTGTTGACTGTTAGAGAAAATCCCCATTATTGTTGATTGCTATGTGAAATAACAGATCTGCCAGTGTTATTTTGGCACGTATAAAGGGTCTGTCTTCAGCAGCCGCTGTGGCTTACGGCCACACCACCCTGAGCGCGCCCGATCTCGTCTGATCTCGGAAGCTAAGCAGGGTCGGGCCTGGTTAGTACTTGGATGGGAGACCGCCTGGGAATACCAGGTGCCGTAAGCTTTTTGTCCCTATCTTACAGCAGCAGAATGCCGCTTCCTCTGTAGTTGAGACAGGGCACGCCAAAACTACTTTTATTTTGCAGCCTGTATTTCACGCTCTGTTTTGCACTTCTGTTTTATGTCACGTCGCTTTCGGCAATCGGGTATCAGGCGCTGGAAAGTCACCTCTGTAAAGTCTGCACTGCTGCCGAATGAATGAGCGCAGTCTGGGTTTTGGGCACAATGACCCAATACGTCGTCCACAAGGACGTGTGGCTCACCGATGTACGTTTTGAGCAATTTCGGACGAAAATGGACTTGGAACAGAGCCAAATGTTTGATCAGGCCATACGGAAAATTCTTGTTGGGTGGAGTAGTTATTTCTTAGTTTTGCTGTTGACTGTTAGAGAAAATCCCCATTATTGTTGATTGCTATGTGAAATAACAGATCTGCCAGTGTTATTTTGGCACGTATAAAGGGTCTGTCTTCAGCAGCCGCTGTGGCTTACGGCCACACCACCCTGAGCGCGCCCGATCTCGTCTGATCTCGGAAGCTAAGCAGGGTCGGGCCTGGTTAGTACTTGGATGGGAGACCGCCTGGGAATACCAGGTGCCGTAAGCTTTTTGTCCCTATCTTACAGCAGCAGAATGCCGCTTCCTCTGTAGTTGAGACAGGGCACGCCAAAACTACTTTTATTTTGCAGCCTGTATTTCACGCTCTGTTTTGCACTTCTGTTTTATGTCACGTCGCTTTCGGCAATCGGGTATCAGGCGCTGGAAAGTCACCTCTGTAAAGTCTGCACTGCTGCCGAATGAATGAGCGCAGTCTGGGTTTTGGGCACAATGACCCAATACGTCGTCCACAAGGACGTGTGGCTCACCGATGTACGTTTTGAGCAATTTCGGACGAAAATGGACTTGGAACAGAGCCAAATGTTTGATCAGGCCATACGGAAAATTCTTGTTGGGTGGAGTAGTTATTCTTAGTTTTGCTGTTGACTGTTAGAGAAAATCCCATTATTGTTGATTGCTATGTGAAATAACAGATCTGCCAGTGTTATTTTGGCACGTATAAAGGGTCTGTCTTCAGCAGCCGCTGTGGCTTACGGCCACACCACCCTGAGCGCGCCCGATCTCGTCTGATCTCGGAAGCTAAGCAGGGTCGGGCCTGGTTAGTACTTGGATGGGAGACCGCCTGGGAATACCAGGTGCCGTAAGCTTTTTGTCCCCATCTTTTCCTGCCTATCTTACAGCAGCAGAATGCCGCTTCCTCTGTAGTTGAGACAGGGCACGCCCAAACTACTTTTATTTTGCAGCCTGTATTTCACGCTCTGTTTTGCACTTCTGTTTTATGTCACGTCGCTTTCGGCAATCGGGTATTCAGGCGCTGGAAAGTCACCTCTGTAAAGTCTGCACTGCTGCCGAATGAATGAGCGCAGTCTGGGTTTTGGGCACAATGACCCAATACGTCGTCCACAAGGACGTGTGGCTCACCGATGTACGTTTTGAGCAATTTCGGACGAAAATGGACTTGGAACAGAGCCAAATGTTTGATCAGGCCATACGGAAAATTCTTGTTGGGTGGAGTAGTTATTTCTTAGTTTTGCTGTTGACTGTTAGAGAAAATCCCCATTATTGTTGATTGCTATGTGAAATAACAGATCTGCCAGTGTTATTTTGGCACGTATAAAGGGTCTGTCTTCAGCAGCCGCTGTGGCTTACGGCCACACCACCCTGAACACGCCTACAGGTGAAGCAGTGCAGTGTGGGAGCTTGTGAAAATAGTTTGTGAGGTTTTTTGGTTTTTTTGGTTTAATAGAACTATATCTGGCTTTTTGCTTTTTTTTTCTTTTTTACTGAGAGTGTCATCCCCAGACAGCGGCTGCTGTTTGGGGAATTTCCCCTTTAAGTTTCGTTTTTACGGCATGACGATGGAGAAGAGACCGGAGAGAGAGACGAGACATGTGGACGGCGGAGACAAAGGAGGAAGAATCTATGAGAGACAGCTGACTTTATTAGCAGAGATCGATGGGGAGGACAATATAACAATGATGGAGCTGCTGAGAAAAGTAAAAGAAGAGTGTGGTGAAGTAATCGGCTGTAGATTCAAGTCACTGAAGTCTTATGAATTAACAATGAAGGACGCACGAGGAAAAGAAAAGCTGATGGATGGACTTAAGATTAAAGACAGCCGGATAATGGGAAAGGAGCTAGGAAACGACGAGTTGGTCGTTTCTTTTATTAATTTGCCGACGTATATTGAAGACGAGGAGATTTTGGGAGAAACTGAAAGAGTGGGGAGTGAAGGCGATCTCCCCGATTAAGCGGCGGATGTGGCCGGGAACATCAATTGCCGATGGGACAAGATTTATGAAAGTGAAATTCACTGAGACTGTTAAATCACTGCCGTACTCAACAAAGTTTGAGACAGTTGGGGGTTCTGAGCATTTTAGGGTCATTCATGATCGGCAAATAAAAGTGTGCCGACTCTGCATCCGACCGGGGCATGTAGTGAGAGACTGCCCGACGTTTAAATGTTTCAAATGTGGGAACCAAGGACACTATGCCCGAGAATGTGTGGTGACGGAGAGATGCCAGGATTGCAGAGAGAAAGTGACTCTGTGTATATGTGGGGCATCGGCTGCTTTCAGAGGAGAGATTCCCTACTCTGACATCTCGTCTAGCAGAGGGGACCTGGTGGAGGAGGTGGAAGATCCGACGGGGGAGGGAGGAGGAGTTGGCGGAGGCGGCGGATGAGCTGACGGAAGAGAGGGAGGAGGTGGAGATCGGTGGCGGGCGAATCTGGTCGCTGGAAGCGGAGGAGTTGGACAGCAGTCTCGAAGATGCTGGCTCGAGGATAACTGCGGTCAGCGAGGACGCAGGAGAGGAGAGAGATCGATTAGGTGAGAAAACTGGAGGAGGAGGGGCGTGTGTTGTAGACGAGAGAGACGGCCATGTGCGCTCTTCTCAGCTGAGCGCAGGCAGTACGGAGACGGACGTGAATCTGAGAAGTAGCGGAGAAGAGATGGATATCAGTGAGGACATGATAAGGCAATTGAAAAGGAAGAAGAAAGGGAAAGAGAAGATGAACGTGAAAAAATGAAAGGTATGAATGAAGCTCTGCAGTTATTTCTTTTTTTGTTGTTTCTTTGCATTATGAGCGCTCCAATTAAAATCTCTTCATTTAACTGTAACGGACTTAGAGACGTTCGGAAAGCAGAGCAGGTTTTTTGCTGGGCTAGACTCAGACATTTTATGTTTACAAGAAACTCATTGGAGCGATGAGCTTATGGACAGAATGAAGGTGATGTGGAGGGGGGATCTCTTTGTGAATCATGGGGGGCAGAGGGAATGTGGAGTGGCAATTTTGACCAAAGAAGGAATTGTGGACAATGTTAAACAAATATTTAAGGATACTAAGGGCAGATTATTAGTTATTGAATTTGAACTGCAAAGTCTTCTGTTTCGTTTGGTAAATGTCTATGCACCTAATATTGAAACAGAGAGAAAAACGTTTTTTGGGGAAAATGAAGGGTTTAGTTAAAGGGAACTGTATTTTAGTTGGTGATTTTAATGTATGGTGTACGAGGCTTGATGCATGTAATGTTGCAATATTCAAGAACGATGCATCGAGAACAGTACTTAATAACATCCTGCTGACTGATGATTTGGTTGACGTATGGAGAGAGGATAATCCATATAAAAGAAAATTTTCCAGAAGGCAAATGGTGTTGGGCAGCTTGAAACAAAGTAGGATTGATTTATGTTTAGTTAAAAGAAATGTTGTAAGTTTGGTAGGAAGGATAAGTTATAAGTTTATAGGTTTAAGTGATCATGCCGCCGTGTCCTTTCTCTTGGGTGAAAAAAGGGGTGGGAAGGGAGGAGGATTGTGGTGTTTAAATGCTTCTCTGTTGGAGGAGCCAAAATATAAAAAATGTATTACCGATTGTATAAAGTTTGAAAAAGGAAGTCCGCTGTACGAGGGGAACATCTGTGACTGGTGGGAAATGGTTAAAACTAAATTAAAGAAAATAAGTATCAGATATGCTAAGAGGAGGAGTTTTAGGAAGAAACAAAAGGAGAAAGAGATGACTGATAACTTAGAGAGAGAGGAAGAGAGATTAGAGAGAGATCCAAATTTAGATAGGTCTAAACTGTTGCAACTGCAAAGCGAATTGGAAAAGTTGGAAAAAGAAAAATGCATGGGAGCAATTATAAGAAGCAAGGCTAAGTATGTGGTGGAGGGGGAGAAATCTACAAAGTTTTTTCTAAACCTGGAGAAAAAGAAACAAAGGGGAAATTTTATTGCTGAATTGGAAAATGAAAAAGGTGAGAAAATAAGTGACCTGGTGGGTATTCTTGAGGAGGTTCAAAAGTTTTATATGAAGTTATTTGATAAAGAAAGTATTAATGAAGAATGTGTAGATAGATTGTTGAGTGCTGTGGATGTTCAACTGTCTGATGATGATAAACAGATCTGTGACGCTGACATTACAGTAGAAGAAATAAAAGTGGCGATTGATCAAGCAAAAAAATACAAAAGCCCAGGATCAGACGGGTTAACAAATGAATTCTATAAAACCTTTGCGGATATTTTGGTTGCCAATATTGGCGAAACTATATGGGTATATGGAGGAAAGGAAGGTGGTGCCAGAGTCCATAACGAAAGGCATAATCACAATTTTATATAAGAACAAGGGAAATGCACACAAACTGGAGAACTACAGACCACTAAGTTTATTAAATGGTGATTATAAAATATTGGCTAAAGTCTTTGCCAACAGAATTAAGAGGGTGGTAGGAAGTATTATCTCAAATACACAAGGATACAGCATACCGGAGAGAGACATAACAGATACTATTTGTTCTGTTAGGGATGTGGTGGGGCAGATGAATAAAGAAGATGAGGGGGGAGTTCTTTTAAGTGTGGATTTAAACAAAGCCTTTGACAGAGTGGAACATGACTACTTATGGCAAACAATGTATAAATTTGGGTTCGGTGAAAGACTGGTGTCATGGTTAAAACTGCTCTATGATAATGCAAAAAGTTGCGTCAAAGTGAATGGGGTGCTTACAGAAGTATTTGCTTTGAGGAGATCTATAAGACAGGGGTGCCCTCTGTCTGCTATACTGTATAGTATTTCCGCGGAGCCGTTTGCGGCCTTTGTTAAGAAAGATACAAGAATAAGCAGTGTCGATATTCCTTTTGGTAAAAAAAGTTTAATATATCAGTATGCGGATGATACAAGTATTACTGTAAAAGATTTGGAGAGTGTGAATTATGTGTTGGAAGATTTAAGACTGTATGAGAAGGCATCGGGAGCTAAGATTAATGTAGAAAAGTCGGAAATAATGTTCTTTGGTAAAGTAAATAAAGAGAAGGTTGGGGTGCCGTTTAAAGTTAGGGAGGATTTTATAAAGATTTTAGGAATAAATATAGGAACTAAGGAAAAGGAAGCCAGGGATGAGACCTGGACAGGTGTTTTGAATAAGATCAAAAATACATTAAATTACTGGAAGCTAAGACAGCTAAAATTGAAGGGCAAGGTGATAGTGGTAAATACTTTGCTATTGTCAAAAATAAATTATGTTTTAGGTGTTTTAGATTTGCCGGATTGGGTTTTTAAAGATTTGAATAACATGATAAGCAACTTTATATGGGGAGGGAAAAATGTAAGAATTGCTATGAAAACACTGATTGGTAAGGTGAAGAGCGGTGGGCTAAATCTGCTAGATATAAAAGCAAAAAAAAGTGCAATAAGAATCAAAATGGTACAGAAATTCTTGTATGGGGAAATAGAGTATGGTTGGAAAGTGTTTTTTAAGCAGTTTTTATTTGATAGTGGAGGATGCGGGCAGGCGGGGATCTTTATGTGTTTAACAAAGGGATGTGTGGATAAATTGCCATTGTTTTATAAGGAGGTGTTTGGAGATTGGGCGGGGTTCTTACAGAAAAAAGTGGTGTATGATTGTAAGGATATGAATCAAGTTATTCAGCAGCCTATATTTCTCAATCCCAAAGTAATCGACAAGGGGACCATGTTGCAAAATGAAAAGTTTGTTCTGGCTGGGATAAGACAGTTTAAAGACATTGCATATGAGTATGTACCGGGCTTATTACCAGCGAGAGCCATATATGATTGTGTAATGGAGTGGGATGAGGATGTTAAAAGGGCTGCTGTGGACAATATGTATGATAAAATCAAAAGAAGCATGCCTGTTAACTGGATGAAAATCATTGACAAGCAAACAGTTAGGCTAGAAAGGTGCAACATGCCTGAGTTCTTTGTCAATTGTGGCGGGATGAGGAAGAATTTTAATGGTATAAAGCTGAAGGTGATTTATGAGGCAATGTTGGAGAAGGAATTTAAAACACCTGCGGCGGAGGAAATGTGGAGGATATATATGTCGGACATGGATGTTAAAAAAATATGGGTAAATTTAAATGTGAGATATAATAGTCCAGAATGTGAAGATCTGGATTTTAAAATCAGACACAATAGAATATATACTAATGTGGTCCTGCATCAAGTGAATAAGGAGGTAAAGAGGGAGTGTGATGTTTTGTGGTTTGGAACCTGAAAATTTGTTGCACTTGTTTGTAAAATGTATAGAGGTGAGAGAATTTCACAAAAAATTAGAGGTATGGGTGAGAAAGAATTGGAAGAAGGGGATTTTGGATGGGAGGGATTGGAGGTGCATTTTTTTGTTTGGGCTGGAAAAAAAGAAGAGTGGTTTTAAAACAAATCTAGTTAACATAATGTTAAGTTTAGCGAGATATGCAATTTGGTGTCGAAGGAATTATGCACATTTTGAAAAAAAGAAACTGGATGTATGGAAGCTGTTTGTAGTACATGTTAGGAGATATGTGCTTATGATGGCTAATTATTTGGATGAGGATATATTTAAAGAGTGGTTTATAGATGAAAGTATGGTGATTGGGAAGGATGATACTGGAAAGTTGGTGATGTCTTTTTAGGATTCTTTTTGGTTGTATATGTTGCTTTTTATTGTTTTTTTATGTTCTGACTTTGTGCTTTTTGTCTTTGTTATTATTTGTGGATTTAGTTGTTGTATATACACCTGCGTATATGTCTTGTGTATTTATTTTTTGGGGTTTTTGGGAAGTGTATGTTGATTTGAGCAAAGTGTGTGTATATGTGTATATGTGATAAACTTTTGATAATAAAAAAAAAAAAAAAAAAAAAAAAAAAAAAAAAAAAGCGCGCCCGATCTCGTCTGATCTCGGAAGCTAAGCAGGGTCGGGCCTGGTTAGTACTTGGATGGGAGACCGCCTGGGAATACCAGGTGCCGTAAGCTTTTCCTGCCTATCTTACAGCAGCAGAATGCCGCTTCCTCTGTAGTTGAGACAGGGCACGCCAAAACTACTTTTATTTTGCAGCCTGTATTTCACGCTCTGTTTTGCACTTCTGTTTTATGTCACGTCGCTTTCGGCAATCGGGTATCAGGCGCTGGAAAGTCACCTCTGTAAAGTCTGCACTGCTGCCGAATGAATGAGCGCAGTCTGGGTTTTGGGCACAATGACCCAATACGTCGTCCACAAGGACGTGTGGCTCACCGATGTACGTTTTGAGCAATTTCGGACGAAAATGGACTTGGAACAGAGCCAAATGTTTGATCAGGCCATACGGAAAATTCTTGTTGGGTGGAGTAGTTATTTCTTAGTTTTGCTGTTGACTGTTAGAGAAAATCCCCATTATTGTTGATTGCTATGTGAAATAACAGATCTGCCAGTGTTATTTTGGCACGTATAAAGGGTCTGTCTTCAGCAGCCGCTGTGGCTTACGGCCACACCACCCTGAGCGCGCCCGATCTCGTCTGATCTCGGAAGCTAAGCAGGGTCGGGCCTGGTTAGTACTTGGATGGGAGACCGCCTGGGAATACCAGGTGCCGTAAGCTTTTTGTCCCTATCTTACAGCAGCAGAATGCCGCTTCCTCTGTAGTTGAGACAGGGCACGCCAAAACTACTTTTATTTTGCAGCCTGTATTTCACGCTCTGTTTTGCACTTCTGTTTTATGTCACGTCGCTTTCGGCAATCGGGTATCAGGCGCTGGAAAGTCACCTCTGTAAAGTCTGCACTGCTGCCGAATGAATGAGCGCAGTCTGGGTTTTGGGCACAATGACCCAATACGTCGTCCACAAGGACGTGTGGCTCACCGATGTACGTTTTGAGCAATTTCGGACGAAAATGGACTTGGAACAGAGCCAAATGTTTGATCAGGCCATACGGAAAATTCTTGTTGGGTGGAGTAGTTATTTCTTAGTTTTGCTGTTGACTGTTAGAGAAAATCCCCATTATTGTTGATTGCTATGTGAAATAACAGATCTGCCAGTGTTATTTTGGCACGTATAAAGGGTCTGTCTTCAGCAGCCGCTGTGGCTTACGGCCACACCACCCTGAGCGCGCCCGATCTCGTCTGATCTCGGAAGCTAAGCAGGGTCGGGCCTGGTTAGTACTTGGATGGGAGACCGCCTGGGAATACCAGGTGCCGTAAGCTTTTCCTGCCTATCTTACAGCAGCAGAATGCCGCTTCCTCTGTAGTTGAGACAGGGCACGCCAAAACTACTTTTATTTTGCAGCCTGTATTTCACGCTCTGTTTTGCACTTCTGTTTTATGTCACGTCGCTTTCGGCAATCGGGTATTAGGCGCTGGAAAGTCACCTCTGTAAAGTCTGCACTGCTGCCGAATGAATGAGCGCAGTCTGGGTTTTGGGCACAATGACCCAATACGTCGTCCACAAGGACGTGTGGCTCACCGATGTACGTTTTGAGCAATTTCGGACGAAAATGGACTTGGAACAGAGCCAAATGTTTGATCAGGCCATACGAAAATTCTTGTTGGGTGGAGTAGTTATTTCTTAGTTTTGCTGTTGACTGTTAGAGAAAATCCCCATTATTGTTGATTGCTATGTGAAATAACAGATCTGCCAGTGTTATTTTGGCACGTATAAAGGGTCTGTCTTCAGCAGCCGCTGTGGCTTACGGCCACACCACCCTGAGCGCGCCCGATCTCGTCTGATCTCGGAAGCTAAGCAGGGTCGGGCCTGGTTAGTACTTGGATGGGAGACCGCCTGGGAATACCAGGTGCCGTAAGCTTTTTGTCCCCATCTTTTCCTGCCTATCTTACAGCAGCAGAATGCCGCTTCCTCTGTAGTTGAGACAGGGCACGCCCAAACTACTTTTATTTTGCAGCCTGTATTTCACGCTCTGTTTTGCACTTCTGTTTTATGTCACGTCGCTTTCGGCAATCGGGTATCAGGCGCTGGAAAGTCACCTCTGTAAAGTCTGCACTGCTGCCGAATGAATGAGCGCAGTCTGGGTTTTGGGCACAATGACCCAATACGTCGTCCACAAGGACGTGTGGCTCACCGATGTACGTTTTGAGCAATTTCGGACGAAAATGGACTTGGAACAGAGCCAAATGTTTGATCAGGCCATACGGAAAATTCTTGTTGGGTGGAGTAGTTATTTCTTAGTTTTGCTGTTGACTGTTAGAGAAAATCCCCATTATTGTTGATTGCTATGTGAAATAACAGATCTGCCAGTGTTATTTTGGCACGTATAAAGGGTCTGTCTTCAGCAGCCGCTGTGGCTTACGGCCACACCACCCTGAGCGCGCCCGATCTCGTCTGATCTCGGAAGCTAAGCAGGGTCGGGCCTGGTTAGTACTTGGATGGGAGACCGCCTGGGAATACCAGGTGCCGTAAGCTTTTTGTCCTGCCTATCTTACAGCAGCAGAATGCCGCTTCCTCTGTAGTTGAGACAGGGCACGCCAAAACTACTTTTATTTTGCAGCCTGTATTTCACGCTCTGTTTTGCACTTCTGTTTTATGTCACGTCGCTTTCGGCAATCGGGTATTAGGCGCTGGAAAGTCACCTCTGTAAAGTCTGCACTGCTGCCGAATGAATGAGCGCAGTCTGGGTTTTGGGCACAATGACCCAATACGTCGTCCACAAGGACGTGTGGCTCACCGATGTACGTTTTGAGCAATTTCGGACGAAAATGGACTTGGAACAGAGCCAAATGTTTGATCAGGCCATACGGAAAATTCTTGTTGGGTGGAGTAGTTATTTCTTAGTTTTGCTGTTGACTGTTAGAGAAAATCCCCATTATTGTTGATTGCTATGTGAAATAACAGATCTGCCAGTGTTATTTTGGCACGTATAAAGGGTCTGTCTTCAGCAGCCGCTGTGGCTTACGGCCACACCACCCTGAGCGCGCCCGATCTCGTCTGATCTCGGAAGCTAAGCAGGGTCGGGCCTGGTTAGTACTTGGATGGGAGACCGCCTGGGAATACCAGGTGCCGTAAGCTTTTTGTCCCTATCTTACAGCAGCAGAATGCCGCTTCCTCTGTAGTTGAGACAGGGCACGCCAAAACTACTTTTATTTTGCAGCCTGTATTTCACGCTCTGTTTTGCACTTCTGTTTTATGTCACGTCGCTTTCGGCAATCGGGTATTAGGCGCTGGAAAGTCACCTCTGTAAAGTCTGCACTGCTGCCGAATGAATGAGCGCAGTCTGGGTTTTGGGCACAATGACCCAATACGTCGTCCACAAGGACGTGTGGCTCACCGATGTACGTTTTGAGCAATTTCGGACGAAAATGGACTTGGAACAGAGCCAAATGTTTGATCAGGCCATACGGAAAATTCTTGTTGGGTGGAGTAGTTATTTCTTAGTTTTGCTGTTGACTGTTAGAGAAAATCCCCATTATTGTTGATTGCTATGTGAAATAACAGATCTGCCAGTGTTATTTTGGCACGTATAAAGGGTCTGTCTTCAGCAGCCGCTGTGGCTTACGGCCACACCACCCTGAGCGCGCCCGATCTCGTCTGATCTCGGAAGCTAAGCAGGGTCGGGCCTGGTTAGTACTTGGATGGGAGACCGCCTGGGAATACCAGGTGCCGTAAGCTTTTTGTCCCCATCTTTTCCTGCCTATCTTACAGCAGCAGAATGCCGCTTCCTCTGTAGTTGAGACAGGGCACGCCCAAAACTACTTTTATTTTGCAGCCTGTATTTCACGCTCTGTTTTGCACTTCTGTTTTATGTCACGTCGCTTTCGGCAATCGGGTATTAGGCGCTGGAAAGTCACCTCTGTAAAGTCTGCACTGCTGCGAATGAATGAGCGCAGTCTGGGTTTTGGGCACAATGACCCAAT
>NW_026117706.1:0-18009 GCF_001640805.2 Lates calcarifer
GATTAAAAGACAGATGAAGAGGAAACAAAGCCAGTGAGGGCAGGCACAGACAAAGAGAGGCAGAGAGAGAGATAAAGAGACAGAAGAGGAAAGTAATCATCTTAAAGGTCTGAAGGTCTCAGTCAGACTCACTCACTGTCCTGCAGCAAAGAATGAATGCAAGAGTTAGCTCCAGCTGTGTGTGCAGGGATGAAAGATGGACACAATTTCAGCACTGACCTCAAGGGGTAAAAATCTGAAACAGCTGAATGTGAGTGTAGAAACACGATGATTGTATGGTACTGCAATGTGACTGCCCTGCTGCTCAGCCTCACCTCAGACGTGCAGAGGCATCCCGCACACATCTCCTCCGTGTTGTACTTTCTTTGCACTTTGTGGAACAGCTAAAGATTTTTTTTTCTAAATAGCAAACTAACCATTCTGATACATAAACATGGCAGTCTCAAAGCCTGCCTCACAGTATGTTGCACCTTCCGTAACCCATGTATTTTTTCTCTTCTTTTCTAAAACTTCCAACTGTTACTTGCTTGCAGCAATAAAATATGCAGTGATAATTTATATTCAGGGAGCCATTTATTTTATACATCTGGACTTTTTATCCCCTGACATATTGGGAATTTTTCTCTGCATTTTTTCAGCACATTGCTGCTAGCAGCTGTCTGGCATGTACGGACAGAAAACTTGCTCTTGCTCTTCTGCTCTAATTCATGCCCATCCCTGAGCTCATTTCTACGGCAGGGCTACACTGTACAGGTACACACACATGTAGTAGTAGTCCCTGGGGCTTGATGGATGAAAGATGACATAACATACATGTATAGTAGTTGGGCATACATGAAACATATTGTGCACAACTATAAGGTATACAAAAACACTATGCATCACCAGCTGTGTACATTTAATTTTTTCTTGTTCATGCCACAGACCATATGATAGTACACAGAATAGTAGTGGAAATGCCAGCAGTAATTGAACATAATAATATAGCATATAACTGTGTTCACAAAGACATTTTCACATACAAACTTTTTGATATCAGTTGGACTTTAGTTAACTAGCAAAGTCCATGCTTTTGTTTTGTGGTGAATTTTTTCTTGAGGCTAAAAACTTTGCATCAAACACCAGTATAGCAGTGAAGGTGATCCAAAGGCTTATTTTGACCATTTCTTGCACCTATGCCAGTCTTTTAATGTTTCATTCACACTCTTTTCATTGAATAATATATAAGAGGCAAAAATGGTGTCTTTTCTGTATTTATACAGTAGTTTTATTCATTATTCATGTGTTGATTCATGTGTTAAAGTCATTTCATGCACATGGGCCATGCTGAACTGCAGCAAATCAAAACTGAACTCTGCACAGTACAGCAGAACAGACCTGTCTGTTCCCTTTCAGTGCGCACACTTTTCCTTCAATTCAAATTCTAGTCTTCATTCTCTGAATATGTTTGGTTACTTCACTGCTTGTAGGTATATTTGCAGAAATGACTGTACATGCCCTTAACTCTGTTTCATTGAGTGATGGTAATTGGCTCACTCCAAGATTATTATTCTAGTCAACTGAAAATCTGCCAGCCCCATATCGCAGAGAACATATGACACATGTAGTGCTTATGGTTTTTTTTCATCTAGAGAAATGCCATTATAGTTACTCAACTGTTTAATAAGCCTCCTTTAGAAGACTTGAACGGAAAATAACCCTTATTAAATGCCCACAAAAGTAAAAAGAAACGGCTTTAGCTTAAGGCAATGCAAAGTAAAAGTGGATAAAACATTATAGCCAATGGTGCCTGTTTTTCTGATATGTCGTTTCCCATAGCAACTGTTACTGGAGCTGGATGCTGGAGCAGTGATGCTAGTGTTATTGTTTACACATATAATTGGATTACGGATGGAAATTTCTAATGTTACTGACATTAAAATGAAATTTATGTAACATATTACATGACCAATCTAAATAGACACTGCAAGAAAAAGATAGAGAAAATGTGGAGCTGCAAAACAGCAATAGAAAAAGGAAACTAAAACTTTGTTTGCTACAATCTGGTTGCGCGTGGAAGATAATGCATTTACATTCATGGTCCAGTCATAACAGTTGCTCATATTTTCATATCTGAAATTGCATCCAGCCCTCACCCCAGTCCAACTGCAACCACTAAATAGGCTCTCCAGCAAAAACGAAACTTCAGTGGGATATATCAAAGGTTTCATTTCAACCTCTGGGCTAGGCCATGGCTAATTCAATATCTGACTGAGTTTCATCAAAAGGGCTCCCAGGCAGTCTGAAAAAAATAGTTCAACATTTTGGAAAGAACACTTACTCACTTTCTTGGAGAGTTTGATGAGAAAATTGATACCACTCTCATATCTATCCATTCACTCACTCCAGACAGTTAGCTTGGCTTAGCATAAAGACTGGGACCAGGGGGCCCTGTCCAAAGGTCCACCCACTATATCTAAAGTTCAGTAATTAATGTTATTGTTTGTTTGTTTAACCAATACAAATAATTGAAGTGGAGAAATGATAAATTTTGGTTTTATGGAATTATGTGCCGGACTATTTCTTGGCTAGGTGCAGTGATCTTCTGGCCTCTTGTCTTCACTTTAAGGTTGCCAGGCAACAAGGCAAGACAAATGGAGACAAGTACAACCTGTTGTAATTTTTAAACTGTAGGTTTTGTAGGACTTAAGCAATGTAAGGTGTTGCTCTGCTTAGATGTATTTCTTAACTTTGGACAGAGCCACCATAGCCTAATTTGCAGTCTTTAAAGGTGCTACATGTAAGTTTTTGCCATCGGTACATAGCTAAAGTTAGCATTAACAGCTAAGAGCTTTAGCCATCGCTGTATTAGCGTTACTTCTTCACCCTGTCATGATGGACTGACTGCAGACTGGACGTTAGTTACTCACTATCACAAAATGGCATTACTAGATGAGATAACCCAGTAAAAGAAAAGAAGTGATAGTGATAGAAACAAAATCAGAGAGTTTAGCTGCGGACAGCTCTTGGCGAGTAAAAGAATGAAGCTTGATACTGAACTTGTAAAGTTTCCTGTAGACTGGTGCATAAACAGCTGTTAATGCTAATGCTGGCTATGAAGAGATGGTAAAAAACGAACATATCCCACTTTTAACCTAAACTGCCTTGTGGCTATAACAGGAGTGGGCGTGGCATCCACAATCTCCGATAACATTTGGCAAGAAAGTGAAAAATGTCTATCTATTCCTCTAGCAAAGCCTAATTAGGGCCGAGCAACGAGTTGCGTGGGCCCAACGGGGCCATGCAACGAGTTGCAAGGACCCTCTTGTTTTCGGTCTGTTTATTATTATTAGGGCCCGAGCAACGAGTTGCGTGGGCCCAACGGGGCCATGCAACGAGTTGCAAGGACCCTCTTGTTTTCGTTCGGTTTATTATTATTAGGCCCGAGCAACGAGTTGCGTGGGCCCAACGGGGCCATGCAACGAGTTGCAAGGACCCTCTTGTTTTCGTTCGGTTTATTATTATTATTATTATTATTATTTTTTTTTCTTCTTTTCCGCCTCTTTGATCGCCTTTTTGAGGGCCTTAAAATGCGTCAAAACTCCTGAAAATTTGCAGACGGTCAGGCACGGCGAAAAATTTAAGAATTTAGGGGTCTTGAGCATGGGTGTGGCAAAATGGCCTCGGTAGCGCCACCTACATTTTTAACGGAACAGCCCTCAAGCCCGTTGCGCCTAAAAATCTGAAAATCTGCACACATATGTAACATCCCATGACGCACCAAAAAGTCTCTTGGAGCCATATTCTAAACCCAACAGAAAGTATTTTTATTTTGACCGGAAGGTGAAAAAATTGTGTGTTTTTGGCCATTTCCAGGGGTCGCTTGAACGCGAACTAGTCCTAGACGCATTATCCGATTGACTTCAAAATTTGATAATTTGTTCTTAAGACATAGACGAAGTTAAATTGCAAAAGTTTCGGACTTTTCATTGAAGGGCGTGGAAGTTATGGCCCCTGAAAGTTCGATCACTCGCCACAAAACAGGAAGTTGCTTTAAATTTGCTATATTTCGGCCATACTTTGTCCAAACTGCATCAAACTTTACAGGATTGTTAATGGTACCTATCTGCACACATCCATATGTCAATATTCATACAATTGTTGTAGCACCACCTATTTATAGCAGGAAATGACATATTTTATAGTGTGATGTCCAGTTTCTAGACGGGTGACCAGATTCACTTCAAATGTTGTCAGGACAGACTTAAGGATTTTTGGAAGACTGGCTCCGAAAATTGTGAGTTTGGGTCGAAGCGTGTGCCGGTTTCTGGCCCGTCAAAGTTCAGAAACCCAACTTCCTGTTTGAAACCTCAGATTTTGGGGTAACTTCCTGTTGCGACTCTCTACTTTATCCTACAGATGGAGCCATTGTATTACTCTTTGATGGGTTTTTGGAAGGGGTCTCTGTGTGTGTGTGTGTCTGAGGGGGAGGGGAAGAGGAGTTGATTGTGTCTGTGAGAAGCTGCCACAGGGAGGTTACAGTCAATAGAGCCATGATCTGTCACAGATGATGAGCTCTGAATAATATTATCACAGAAAATAATTAGCATAAAAGCTTTTATTTTAAATTTTTACATCTCGGAAGTGTGAACTGTTACGCCAGCGTGTGCCCTGCGACCTGCGTTGACCCCGCGGTTGCCGGGCCGCGGTCGCCGCTCCCCCGACGGGCGCCGGGTGCGAGGGCCCGTTCAACGCTGCTCGCAGCTTTAATTAGGGCCCGAGCAACGAGTTGCGTGGGCCCAACGGGGCCATGCAACGAGTTGCAAGGACCCTCTTGTTTTCGTCTGTTTATTATTATTATTATTATTATTATTATTATTATTATTTTTTTTTTTTCTTTTTCCGCCTCTTAGATCGGCTTTTTGAGGCCTTAACATGCGTGAAAACTTACCAAAATTTGCAGACGCGTCAGGCACGGCGAAAAATTTAATAATTTAGGGGTCTTGAGCATGGGTGTGGTAAAATGGCCTCGGTAGCGCCCACCTACATTTTTAAACGGAACAGCCCCTCAAGCCCGTTGCGCCTAAAAATCTGAAAATCTGCACACATATGTAACATCCATGACGCACCAAAAAGTCTCTTGGAGCCATATTCTAAACCCAACAGAAAGTATTTTTATTTTGACCGGAAGGTGAAAAAATTGTGTGTTTTTTGGCCATTTCCAGGGGTCGCTTGAACGCGAACTAGTCCTAGACGCATTATCCGATTGACTTCAAAACTTAATAGTATGTTCTTAAGACATAGACGATGTTAAATTGCGGCAGATTTTGAGTTTTTGTTGAAGGGCGTGGAAGTTATGGCCCCTCAAAGTTCGATTACTCGCCACGAAACAGGAAGTTGCTTTATTTTTGCTATATTTCGGCCATACTTTGTCCAAACTGCATCAAACTTTACAGGATTGTTAATGGTACCTATCTGCACACATCCATATGTCAATATTCATACAATTGTTGTAGCGCCACCTATTTATAGCAGGAAATGACATATTTTATGGTGTGATGTCCAGTTTCTAGACGGGTGACCAGATTCACTTCAAATGTTGTCAGGACAGACTTAAGGATTTTGGAAGACTGGCTCCGAAAATTGGTGAGTTTGGGTCGAAGCGTGTGCCGGTTCTGGCCCGTCAAAGTTCGGAAAACCCAACTTCCTGTTTGAAACCTCAGATTTTGGGGTAACTTCCTGTTGCGACTCTCTACTTTATCCTACAGATGAGCCATTGTATTACTCTTTGATGGGTTTTTGGAAGGGGTCTCTGTGTGTGTGTGTCTGTGTGTGTGTGTGTGTGTGTGTGTGTGTGTTTGTGTTTGTGTTTGTGTTTGAGGGGGGGAGGGGAAGAAGAGTTGATTGAGTCTGTGAGAAGCTGCCACAGAGAGGTTTACAGTCAGGAGAGCCAAGAGCTGCTTTACACGCGGTATAAAAAACTTCAGTTAAGATTTGAGCTGTCACTTGAGAAAGCATCATGCCAAAAACTAAGGAAATCACTGTAGACTTGAAGAATTGTCGATGCTTAGGAAGCAGGAGAAGGATATACAAAGTTATAACAGCATTCCAAGCGTCAAGAACTCAAATGAGAAGCGTCACGGAGAAATTCAAGGAGAGCCACACTGTGCAGAACAAGCTGGCAGAGGTAGGAAGCCAAAGATTTCAATGACCCTGGAAAGAAAACCAGTTAGAGACTGTCTAAAGAACCATAAACGCTGCCAAGACACTAGTGAATGACTTAGTTAAGTCTGAAATTGTAGTCTCAAAGAAGATTACATGAATTCATGTAATCTTACCATATGTCTCCCCTTGACAAAGCTGAGCGTGGATTGATGCTGTCTTTACAGTTTGGTTTTGATCAGTTAGGAAATTTCACACGGGTCAGCTGATTTTTTCGTCTTACTCAGTGTACCGGCGACAGGAAAAGTTCACTAGGTCCTCCAGCGTCGAGGTGAACCAGCTGAATATAAGCCACTCAAGTTGACGCAGTGCATTGAAAGTAAAAGCTGCTGGCTTTACCTTTCTTTGTCAAAAGCGCCTGTTTGGCCAGTAGTTAGTAAAGTAATATTTCAGCGTTGTCCACAGTCTCATGACATGTTTAACAGGAAGCACAGCACGCTGGTTAAGCTCATGGCAAACTGTTACTAACAGCTAAATGAAAGCTTGTCTGTATGTAGTCTAACTGGTTAGTTTGTCACTAATCTCAAATTTTGCAAATTGCTATAAACTTCACTCTCTTAAACCAGTAACAGTCTGAGCTGGACTGATAGGGGTCTGTATGGATAAAGATAAAATCCTAATGATACCATCCCTACAGCTGGTTAGTGGCTTCGCCCTGACTTTAGGCAGATGAGATATTCACTGTTCAAATAACTTCATTATAAGCCTTGTTTAAGCATAAATGATTTATATATGCACCCAATAACAGAACTTAAAAAAATGCTTTTGCTCAAAGCTCAAAGCTTGTAAACTCAAGTTAAAACTGAGTTTTATCTCCTTTTGGGAGGGGGTATTTCTCTGTGTGTTTGTGTGTGTGTGTGTGGGTGTGTTTGTGTTTGTGTTTGAGGGGAGGGGAAGAGGAGTTGATTGAGTCTGTGAGAAGCTGCCACAGAGAGGTTACAGTCAGGAGAGCCAAGAGCTGTCACAGATGATGAGCTCTGAAAAATATTATCACAGAAAATAATTAGCGTAAAAGCTTTTATTTAAAATTTTTACATCTGGGAAGTGTGAACTGTTACGCCAGCGTGTGCCCTGCGACCTGCGTTGACCCCGGTTGCCGGGGTCCCGCGTCGCCGCTCCCCCCGACGGACGCCGGTGCGAGGGCCCGTTCAACGCTGCTCGCAGCTTTAATTATTATTATTATTTATTTTTTTTAACTTTTTTTCTTGTTTTCGGTCTCTTGCGTTTGCAACGAGTTGCAAGGACCCTCTTGTTTTCGGTCTGTTTATTATTATTATTATTATTATTATTATTATTATTATTTTTTTTTTCTTCTTTTTCCGCCTCTTAGATCGGCTTTTTGAGGGCCTTAACATGCGTGAAAACTTACCAAAATTTGCAGACGCGTCAGGCACGGCGAAAAATTTAATAATTTAGGGGTCTTGAGCATGGGCGTGGTAAAATGCCCTCGGTAGCGCCACCTACATTTTTAAACGGAACAGCCCCTCAAGCCCGTTGCGCCTAAAAATCTGAAAATCTGCACACATATGTAACATCCCATGACGCACCAAAAAGTCTCTTGGAGCCATATTCTAAACCCAACAGAAAGTATTTTTATTTTGACCGGAAGGTGAAAAAATTGTGTGTTTTTGGCCATTTCCAGGGGTCGCTTGAACGCGAACTAGTCCTAGACGCATTATCCCATTGACTTCAAAACTTAATAGTATGTTCTTAAGACATAGACGATGTTAAATTGCGGCAGATTTTGAGTTTTTGTTGAAGGGCGTGGAAGTTATGGCCCCTCAAAGTTCGATTACTCGCCACGAAACAGGAAGTTGCTTTATTTTTGCTATATTTCGGCCATACTTTGTCCAAACTGCATCAAACTTTACAGGATTGTTAATGGTACCTATCTGCACACATCCATATGTCAATATTCATACAATTGTTGTAGCGCCACCTATTTATAGCAGGAAATGACATATTTTATAGTGTGATGTCCAGTTTCTAGACGGGTGACCAGATTCACTTCAAATGTTGTCAGCCCCTCCTTGACAATTTTTGGAAGAAGTCCTCCGAAAATTGTGAGTTTGGGTCGAAGCGTGTGCCGGTTCTGGCCCGTCAAAGTTCGGAAACCCAACTTCCTGTTTGAAACCTCAGATTTTGGGTAACTTCCTGTTGCGACTCTCTACTTTATCCTACAGATGGAGCCATTGTATTACTCTTTGATGGGTTTTTGGAAGGGGGTCTCTGTGTGTGTGTGTCTGTGTGTGTGTGTTTGAGGGGGGGGGGAAGAGGAGTTGATTGAGTCTGTGAGAAGCTGCCACAGGGAGGTTACAGTCAGGAGAGCCAAGAGCTGTCACAGATGATGAGCTCTGAAAAATATTATCACAGAAAATAATTAGCATAAAAGCTTTTATTTTTAAATTTGTTGCAACAAATTCAGGTTTCTTACAGCATTTTCCTTATTGAAAACTAAATTCTACCTGAAATGTATCAATAAAAATCTTCTTTTGCAGTTAATGTCACCAGTTTATAGTTTAGTTTTAATAGCATTCCCTGTCACTGATGTGCCTTTAATTATCGGTTCTATCAGGGATCATTTATGTGTTTATCTTACGGGGGTGAGCCACCTCACAGGTTGGTTATATTACCTGTTGACCTCAGCTCAGTGAGCTAAGACAATGTTTAATGCAGTGTTTTTTCTGATATGAAAATGGATATTATTCAGCACATCTAACCTCAGCAGGCCCCTCTTCAGAAACTCATATCTGCAGATGTCAAAGCTGGCTCAAACGTTGTCCACAGTCTCATGACATGTTTAACACGAAGCACAGCACGCTGGTTAAGCTCATGGCAAACTGTTACTAACAGCTAAAATGAAAGCTTGTCTGTATGTAGTCTAACTGGTTAGTTTGTCACTAATCTCCAAATTTTGCAAATTGCTATAAACTTCACTCTCTTAAACCAGTAACAGTCTGAGCTGGACTGATAGGGGTCTGTATGGATAAAGATAAAATCCTAATGATACCCATCCCTACAGCTGGTTAGTGGCTTCGCCCTGACTTTAGGCAGATGAGATATTCACTGTTCAAATAACTTCATTATAACCCTTGTTTAAGCATAAATGATTTATATATGCACCCAATAACAGAACTTGCAAAAAAATGCTTTTGCTCAAAGCTCAAAGCTTGTAAACTCAAGTTAAAACTGAGTTTTATCTCCTTTTGGGAGGGGGTATCTGTGTGTGTGTGTGTGTGTTGTGTTTGTGTTTGTGTTTGAGGGGGGAGGGGAAGAGGAGTTGATTGAGTCTGTGAGAAGCTGCCACAGAGGTTACAGTCAGGAGAGCCAAGAGCTGTCACAGATGATGAGCTCTGAAAAATATTATCACAGAAAATAATTAGCATAAAAGCTTTTATTTAAAATTTTTACATCTCGGAAGTGTGAACTGTTACGCCAGCGTGTGCCCTGCGACTGCGTTGACCCCGCGGTTGCCGGGGTCCCGCGGTCGCCCCCCCGACGGGCGCCGGGTGCGAGGGCCCGTTCAACGCTGCTCGCAGCTTTAATTATTATTATTATTATTTTTTTTCTTCTTTTTCCGCCTCTTTGATCGCTTTTTTGAGGCCTTAACATGCGTCAAAAACTCCTGAAAATTTGCAGACGCGTCAGGCACGGCGAAAAATTTAAGAATTTAGGGGTCTTGAGCATGGGTGTGGCAAAAATGGCCTCGGTAGCCACCTACATTTTTAACGGAACAGCCCCTCAAGCCCGTTGCGCCTAAAAATCTGAAAATCTGCACACATATGTAACATCCCATGACGCACAAAAAGTCTCTTGGAGCCATATTCTAAACCAACAGAAAGTATTTTTATTTTGACCGGAAGGTGAAAAAATTGTGTGTTTTGGCCATTTCCAGGGGTCGCTTGAACGCGAACTAGTCCTAGACGCATTATCCGATTGACTTCAAAATTTGATAATTTGTTCTTAAGACATAGACGAAGTTAAATTGCAAAAGTTTGACTTTTCATTGAAGGGCGTGGAAGTTATGGCCCCTCAAAGTTCGATTACTCGCCACAAAAACAGGAAGTTGCTTTATTTTGCTATATTTCGGCCATACTTTGTCCAAACTGCATCAAACTTTACAGGATTGTTAATGGTACCTATCTGCACACATCCATATGTCAATATCATACAATTGTTGTAGCACCACCTATTTATAGCAGGAAATGACATATTTTATAGTGTGATGTCCAGTTTCTAGACGGGTGACCAGATTCACTTCAAATGTTGTCAGCCCCTCCTTGACAATTTTTGGAAGAAGTCCTCCGAAAATTGTGAGTTTTGGTCGAAGCGTGTGCCGGTTCTGGCCCGTCAAAGTTCGGAAACCCAACTTCCTGTTTGAAACCTCAGATTTTGGGGTAACTTCCTGTTGCGACTCTCTACTTTATCCTATAGATGGAGCCATTGTATTACTCTTTGATGGGTTTTTGGAAGGGGTGTGTGTGTGTGTGTGTGTGTGTGTGTGTGTGTGTTGAGGGGGGGAGGGGAAGAGGAGTTGATTGAGTCTGTGAGAAGCTGCCACAGGGAGGTTACAGTCAAGAGAGCCAAGAGCTGTCACAGATGATGAGCTCTGAAAAATATTATCACAGAAAATAATTAGCATAAAAGCTTTTATTTTAAATTTGTTGCAACAAATTCAGGTTTCTTACAGCTTTTCCCTTATTGAAAACTAAATTCTACCTGAAATGTATCAATAAAAATCTTCTTTTGCAGTTAATGTCACCAGTTTATAGTTTAGTTTTAATAGCATTCCCTGTCACTGATGTGCCTTTAATTATCGGTTCTATCAGGGATCATTTATGTGTTTATCTTACGGGGGTGAGCCACCTCACAGGTTGGTTATATTACCTGTTGACCTCAGCTCAGTGAGCTAAGACAATGTTTAATGCAGTGTTTTTTCTGATATGAAAATGGATATTATTCAGCACATCTAACCTCAGCAGGCCCCTCTTCAGAACTCATATCTGCAGATGTCAAAGCTGGCTCAAACGTTGTCCACAGTCTCATGACATGTTTAACACGAAGCACAGCACGCTGGTTAAGCTCATGGCAAACTGTTACTAACAGCTAAAATGAAAGCTTGTCTGTATGTAGTCTAACTGGTTAGTTTGTCACTAATCTCCAAATTTTGCAAATTGCTATAAACTTCACTCTCTTAAACCAGTAACAGTCTGAGCTGGACTGATAGGGGTCTGTATGGATAAAGATAAAATCCTAATGATACCCATCCCTACAGCTGGTTAGTGGCTTCGCCCTGACTTTAGGCAGATGAGATATTCACTGTTCAAATAACTTCATTATAAGCCTTGTTTAAGCATAAATGATTTATATATGCACCCAATAACAGAACTTAAAAAAAAATGCTTTTGCTCAAAGCTCAAAGCTTGTAAACTCAAGTTAAAACTGAGTTTTATCTCCTTTGGGAGGGGGTATCTGTGTGTGTGTGTGTGTGTGTGTGTTTTGTGTTTGAGGGGGGAGGGGAAGAGGAGTTGATTGAGTCTGTGAGAAGCTGCCACAGAGAGGTTACAGTCAGGAGAGCCAAGAGCTGTCACAGATGATGAGCTCTGAAAAATATTATCACAGAAAATAATTAGCATAAAAGCTTTTATTTAAAATTTTTACATCTGGGAAGTGTGAACTGTTACGCCAGCGTGTGCCCTGCGACCTGCGTTGACCCCGCGGTTGCCGGGGTCCCGCGGTCGCCGCCCCGACGGCGCCGGGTGCGAGGGCCCGTTCAACGCTGCTCGCAGCTTTAATTAGGGCCCGAGCAACGAGTAACGATGCAACGAGTTGCAAGGACCAGTTTTTTTATTATTATTTATTTTACCTTAACGGATTTTATTATTATTATTATTTTTATCCTTCTTTTTCCGCCTCTTTGATCGCCTTTTTGAGGGCCTTAAAATGCGTCAAAACTCCTGAAAATTTGCAGACGCGTCAGGCACGGCGAAAAATTTAAGAATTTAGGGGTCTTGAGCATGGGTGTGGCAAAATGGCCTCGGTAGCGCCACCTACATTTTTAACGGAACAGCCCCTCAAGCCCGTTGCGCCTAAAAATCTGAAAATCTGCACACATATGTAACATCCCATGACGCACCAAAAAGTCTCTTGGAGCCATATTCTAAACCCAACAGAAAGTATTTTTATTTTGACCGAAGGTGAAAAAATTGTGTGTTTTTGGCCATTTCCAGGGGTCGCTTGAACGCGAACTAGTCCTACGCATTATCCGATTGACTTCAAAATTTGATAATTTGTTCTTAAGACATAGACGAAGTTAAATTGCAAAAGTTTCGGACTTTTCATTGAAGGGCGTGGAAGTTATGGCCCCTCAAAGTTCGATCAACCAAAAAACAGGAAGTTGCTTTAAATTTGCTATATTTCGGCCATACTTTGTCCAAACTGCATCAAACTTTACAGGATTGTTAATGGTACCTATCTGCACACATCCATATGTCAATATTCATACAATTGTTGTAGCACCACCTATTTATAGCAGGAAATGACATATTTTATGTGTGATGTCCAGTTTCTAGACGGGTGACCAGATTCACTTCAAATGTTGTCAGGACAGACTTAAGGATTTTTGGAAGACTGGCTCCGAAAATTGTGAGTTTGGGTCGAAGCGTGTGCCGGTTCTGGCCCGTCAAAGTTCGGAAACCCAACTTCCTGTTTGAAACCTCAGATTTTGGGGTAACTTCCTTGCGACTCTCTACTTTATCCTACAGATGGAGCCATTGTATTACTCTTTGATGGGTTTTTGGAAGGGGTCTCTGTGTGTGTGTGTCTGTGTGTGTCTGAGGGGGGAGGGAAGAGGAGTTGATTGTGTCTGTGAGAAGCTGCCACAGGAGGTTACAGTCAATAGAGCCATGATCTGTCACAGATGATGAGCTCTGAATAATATTATCACAGAAAATAATTAGCATAAAAGCTTTTATTTAAAATTTTTACATCTGGGAAGTGTGAACTGTTACGCCAGCGTGTGCCCTGCGACCTGCGTTGACCCCGTTGCCGGGTCCCGCGGTCGCCGCTCCCCGACGGACGCCGGTGCGAGGGCCCGTTCAACGCTGCTCGCAGCTTTAATTATTATTATTATTATTTTTTTTCTTCTTTTTTCCGCCTCTTAGATCGGCTTTTTGAGGGCCTTAACATGCGTGAAAACTTACCAAAATTTGCAGACGCGTCAGGCACGGCGAAAAATTTAATAATTTAGGGGTCTTGAGCATGGGCGTGGTAAAATGCCCTCGGTAGCGCCACCTACATTTTTAAACGGAACAGCCCCTCAAGCCCGTTGCGCCTAAAAATCTGAAAATCTGCACACATATGTAACATCCCATGACGCACCAAAAAGTCTCTTGGAGCCATATTCTAAACCCAACAGAAAGTATTTTTATTTTGACCGGAAGGTGAAAAAATTGTGTGTTTTTGGCCATTTCCAGGGGTCGCTTGAACGCGAACTAGTCCTAGACGCATTATCCCATTGACTTCAAAACTTAATAGTATGTTCTTAAGACATAGACGATGTTAAATTGCGGCAGATTTTGAGTTTTTGTTGAAGGGCGTGGAAGTTATGGCCCCTCAAAGTTCGATTACTCGCCACGAAACAGGAAGTTGCTTTATTTTTGCTATATTTCGGCCATACTTTGTCCAAACTGCATCAAACTTTACAGGATTGTTAATGGTACCTATCTGCACACATCCATATGTCAATATTCATACAATTGTTGTAGCGCCACCTATTTATAGCAGGAAATGACATATTTTATAGTGTGATGTCCAGTTTCTAGACGGGTGACCAGATTCACTTCAAATGTTGTCAGCCCCTCCTTGACAATTTTTGGAAGACTGGCTCCGAAAATTGTGAGTTTGGGTCGAAGCGTGTGCCGGTTCTGGCCCGTCAAAGTTCGGAAACCCAACTTCCTGTTTGAAACCTCAGATTTTGGGGTAACTTCCTGTTGCGACTCTCTACTTTATCCTACAGATGGAGCCATTGTATTACTCTTTGATGGGTTTTTGGAAGGGGGTCTCTGTGTGTGTGTGTCTGTGTGTGTGTGTTTGAGGGGGGAGGGGAAGAGGAGTTGATTGAGTCTGTGAGAAGCTGCCACAGGGAGGTTACAGTCAAGAGAGCCATGAGCTGTCACAGATGATGAGTTCTGAAAAATATTATCACAGAAAATAATTAGCATAAAAGCTTTTATTTTAAATTTGTTGCAACAAATTCAGGTTTCTTACAGCATTTTCCTTATTGAAAACTAAATTCTACCTGAAATGTATCAATAAAAATCTTCTTTGCAGTTAATGTCACCAGTTTATAGTTTAGTTTTAATAGCATTCCCTGTCACTGATGTGCTTTAATTATCGGTTCTATCAGGGATCATTTATGTGTTTATCTTACGGGGTGAGCCACCTCACAGGTTGGTTATATTACCTGTTGACCTCAGCTCAGTGAGCTAACAATGTTTAATGCAGTGTTTTTTTCTGATATGAAAATGGATATTATTCAGCACATCTAACCTCAGCAGGCCCCTCTTCAGAAACTCATATCTGCAGATGTCAAAGCTGGCTCAAAAAATTAAACTGGCTTCAAATTAATTTTAAGGAATTGTAGGTTATTTTGAATTCATGTAATCTTTCTCCATCACCCTTTCTGTTCTTTCCATCTCTCTACTCATCTTCTCCCATATGTCTCCCTTGACCAAAGCTGAGCGTGGATTGATGCTGTCTTTACAGTTTGGTTTTGATCAGTTAGGAAATTTCACACGGGGTCAGCTGATTTTTCATGTTACTCAGTGTACGGCGACAGGAAAAGTGCACTAGGTCCACGGGCGTCGAGGTGAACCAGCTGAATATAAGCCACTCAAGTTGACGACAAGTGCATTGAAAAGTAAAAGCTGCTGGCCTTTACCTTTTCTTTGTCAAAGCGCCTGTTCGGCAAGTAGTTAGTAAAGTAATATTTTCAGCCTTGTCCACAGTCATAACATGTTTAACAGGAAGCACAGCACGCTGGTTAAGCTCATGGCAAACTGTTACTAACAGCTAAAATGAAAGCTTGTCTGTATGTAGTCTAACTGGTTAGTTTGTCACTAATCTCCAAATTTTGCAAATTGCTATAAACTTCACTCTCTTAAACCAGTAACAGTCTGAGCTGGACTGATAGGGGTCTGTATGGATAAAGATAAAATAATGATACCCATCCTACAGCTGGTTAGTGGCTTCGCCCTGACTTTAGGCAGATGAGATATTCACTGTTCAAATAACTTCATTATAAGCCTTGTTTAAGCATAAATGATTTATATATGCACCCAATAACAGAACTTAAAAAAAATGCTTTTGCTCAAAGCTCAAAGCTTAAACTCAAGTTAAAACTGAGTTTTATCTCCTTTTGGGAGGGGATCTGTGTGTGTGTGTGTGTGTGTGTGTGTGTGTGTGTGTGTGTGTTTGTGTTTGAGGGGGAGGGGAAGAGGAGTTGATTGAGTCTGTGAGAAGCTGCCACAGGGAGGTTACAGTCAGAGAGCCAAGAGCTGTCACAGATGATGAGCTCTGAAAAATATTATCACAGAAAATAATTAGCGTAAAAGCTTTTATTTAAAATTTTTACATCTGGGAAGTGTGAACTGTTACGCCAGCGTGTGCCCTGCGACCTGCGTTGACCCCGCGGTTGCCGGGGTCCCGCGGTCGCCGCTCCCCGACGGGCGCCGGTGCGAGGGCCCGTTCAACGCTGCTCGCAGCTTTAATTAGGGCCCGATTGCGTTTGCAACGAGTTTGTTTTCGTTCGGTTTATTATTATTATTCTTCTTTTTCCGCCTCTTTGATCGCCTTTTTGAGGGCCTTAAAATGCGTCAAAACTCCTGAAAATTTGCAGACGCGTCAGGCACGGCGAAAAATTTAAGAATTTAGGGGTCTTGAGCATGGGTGTGGCAAAATGGCCTCGGTAGCGCCACCTACATTTTTAACGGAACAGCCCCTCAAGCCCGTTGCGCCTAAAAATCTGAAAATCTGCACACATATGTAACATCCCATGACGCACCAAAAAGTCTCTTGGAGCCATATTCTAAACCCAACAGAAAGTATTTTTATTTTGACCGGAAGGTGAAAAAATTGTGTGTTTTTGGCCATTTCCAGGGGTCGCTTGAACGCGAACTAGTCCTAGACGCATTATCCGATTGACTTCAAAATTTGATAATTTGTTCTTAAGACATAGACGAAGTTAAATTGCAAAAGTTTCGGACTTTTCATTGAAGGGCGTGGAAGTTATGGCCCCTCAAAGTTCGATCACTCGCCACAAAACAGGAAGTTGCTTTAAATTTGCTATATTTCGGCCATACTTTGTCCAAACTGCATCAAACTTTACAGGATTGTTAATGGTACCTATCTGCACACATCCATATGTCAATATTCATACAATTGTTGTAGCACCACCTATTTATAGCAGGAAATGACATATTTTATAGTGTGATGTCCAGTTTCTAGACGGGTGACCAGATTCACTTCAAATGTTGTCAGGACAGACTTAAGGATTTTTGGAAGACTGGCTCCGAAAATTGTGAGTTTGGGTCGAAGCGTGTGCCGGTTCTGGCCCGTCAAAGTTCGGAAACCCAACTTCCTGTTTGAAAACCTCAGATTTTGGGGTAACTTCCTGTTGCGACTCTCTACTTTATCCTACAGATGGAGCCATTGTATTACTCTTTGATGGGTTTTTGGAAGGGGGTCTCTGTGTGTGTGTGTCTGTGTGTGTCTGAGGGGGGAGGGGAAGAGGAGTTGATTGTGTCTGTGAGAAGCTGCCACAGGGAGGTTACAGTCAATAGAGCCATGATCTGTCACAGATGATGAGCTCTGAATAAATATTATCACAGAAAATAATTAGCATAAAAGCTTTTATTTAAAATTTTTACATCTGGAAGTGTGAACTGTTACGCCAGCGTGTGCCCTGCGACCTGCGTTGACCCCGCGGTTGCCGGGGTCCCGCGGTCGCCGCTCCCCCGACGGACCGGGTGCGAGGGCCCGTTCAACGCTGCTCGCAGCTTTAATTATTATTATTATTTTTTTTCTTCTTTTTCCGCCTCTTTGATCGCCTTTTTGAGGGCCTTAAAATGCGTCAAAACTCCTGAAAATTTGCAGACGCGTCAGGGGGCGAAAATTTAATAATTTAGGGGTCTTGAGCATGGGTGTGGCAAAATGGCCTCGGTAGCGCCACCTACATTTTTAACGGAACAGCCCCTCAAGCCCGTTGCGCCTAAAAATCTGAAAATCTGCACACATATGTAACATCCCATGACGCACCAAAAAGTCTCTTGGAGCCATATTCTAAACCCAACAGAAAGTATTTTTATTTTGACCGGAAGGTGAAAAAATTGTGTGTTTTTGGCCATTTCCAGGGGTCGCTTGAACGCGAACTAGTCCTAGACGCATTATCCGATTGACTTCAAAATTTGATAATTTGTTCTTAAGACATAGACGAAGTTAAATTGCAAAAGTTTCGGACTTTTCATTGAAGGGCGTGGAAGTTATGGCCCCTCAAAGTTCGATCACCGCCACAAAACAGGAAGTTGCTTTAAATTTGCTATATTTCGGCCATACTTTGTCCAAACTGCATCAAACTTTACAGGATTGTTAATGGTACCTATCTGCACACATCCATATGTCAATATTCATACAATTGTTGTAGCACCACCTATTTATAGCAGGAAATGACATATTTTATAGTGTGATGTCCAGTTTCTAGACGGGTGACCAGATTCACTTCAAATGTTGTCAGGACAGACTTAGGATTTT